>NW_006159552.1:1941032-1961362 GCF_000334495.1 Tupaia belangeri chinensis
AATGCCGAAGTTACAGTACAGTACAGTACAGTACAGTACTGGACAGTCTTTCAAATGTACATGATCACAGGTTTCTACGTGTAGACCGTGCAAAGACATAAGAAGAGATGGAGAAGCAAAGTCATTGTGGGATCTGGGAAAAGTGGTTGCATTAGATACCACATTCATCTGGCTGAGGATGGGGCCACAGAACGCAGCTGGGCTGCTGGATGGCAACTGCAACAGCTGCTCTGCTCTGTAGCCATGGGGCTTGATTCTCAAAGATGGTGTGGGTCAAGAACAGTCACTTTTTTTTTTTTTTAAGAGAGAGATTTTTGCTATAGGGCATGTGCACTCACCAGAGAGACAGAGAGAAAGTGAGAAATCAATCCCACCAAAGGGATTGGCCACACCACAATCCCTTCTCCTCCATTTACCTCTTTGGGATCTTGGGCACACACACAAACGCACCCAGCGTGAGTTTTAAGCCACAGGGTCCAAGACTGGAACCACAGTTGACTACATGGGAGTCCGATGATATAACCGTTATGCCATCTGCTGGTCCCCAGAACAGTCACTTCATGAGCCAGATTCATGCTTAGATTTGCTTCATATACCAGTGACTTCTAAAAACCAAAGCAAAGTTGTAATTAGCCTTGTAGAGAAAAGTGTCTGTGTTAACTGCTTATACAAGTTTCTAAATGGTGGACATGACAGTGGAACTTGCCTATATTGATTTACTCCTTCCTGACTTTTTGGGAAAAAAATTTGACTATCATGAATATTTACTGGTATTAATTTAGTCTTTCAGAAGCCAGCTGATGGCATAATGGGTTAAGGGTGCTGGACTCGCACATGGCTGACCATGGTTCAAGTCCCGGACCTGGCAGCTTGTCTTCTCACTTTCTCGCTCTCTCTGTCCCTCTCTGGTCAAATTAAAATAAATAAAGTTAGGTAAAATATTTTTTAAAAATTTAGTCATTTAATCCCTAACTCTTACTCACGTCTCCCAAAGACTTTCTCAACAAAGGGATGACCAGATAAAAAGTAGCAACAACCACAGGTATAAATATGGAAAAGAATTCTTCATGGAGTAAGCACATCTTTGTCAATATCCAATAGTTACTCTACTTCATTTGTTTATAGCAGGCCTCAGGGAATAGAATGGACAAAATTCCAGCTTACCTTATGAGGATGTTTCCAAGAACCCCAGTCACATCTGCTTTGCAACATAGTCCTAAATTTTTTATCTTGACCTCTTTGGCTAGCAGATTGTCTTTGCAAATTTCAGCCTCAAACTTCTATCTAGTTACATTATCGAATCTCTCAATCTCTGACCTCTGCTACCCTCCAAACTTTATGTTTATTTCTCTTTGAGCATTTTTAAAATTTTAATTATTCACTTATTTCATGAGAAATAGTGAGAAAACAACCTGAAGAGGGTCCCTGGCCATGACCCACCTCCAACTTTTGTAGACCTGGATTACAGGCATGTAGACACATACCCAGCATGCAACGGGAGACCCAGAAAGGCCTTAGAATGTGAACCTGGGACCTTCCCAGGTAGGCTTACCCTCACAGAGCACTACAACCCTCTGTACCACAAACTGACCCCTCTCTGATTCTTGAGTAACCATGAACAGTTTTAGGGTACTAGCTCCCCAGACTTCTCATTTTTGTACCAGGAAAGCTTCCAATGTAATCTGTCCTGATGTCATTTTGTGATAAATGAAAAGAATGTTATAAAACCATAGTACCTGAGCTGAGAGGAACCGTAGCAGTCAACCTGTTCAAACCTTCTCATGGTTCGAGAGCCATATGCTAACAATGGTATGTTGCCACAAGTTATTAGATGGATTAAAGTGATAAAGCCAGCAGTTTTTAAAGGTTTCCGTCTTGTGTTAAAAATTTCAAACATGGGTACCAGCAGATGGCATGATGGTTACATCGCTGGGCTTCCATGTAGTCAACTGCAGTTTGAGTCCCAGATCCAGCAGCTTGAGATTCGCACAGGGTACATGTGCATGTGTACCTGAAGTCATGAGAAGAGAATGGAGGCGAAATCACCTTGGGGGGTGAGTTCTTACTTTCTGTCTCTCAGGAGAGCACATGCAACCTATAGCACACACACACACAAACAAACACAAACTCTCTCTCAAAAAAAAAAAAAATGTCGGGACCAGCAGTTAGCGTAATGGCTATGTCGCTGAACTCCCATGTAGTCAACCATGGTTCGAATCCCAGACCCAGTGGCTTATACTCACGCCGGGCGTGTATACGTCCATGGCCAAGATCCTGGGAGGAGAATGTAGAAGAAGGAATTGTGGTGTGGCCATCCCCCTGGGGGGTGATTTTTCGCTTTGTCTCTCTGTCTCTGTCTGTCTGGCGAGCGCATGTGCCCTATAGCAAAAACCTCTCCAAAAAAGGCAAACGTGGATATAATAGGAAGCTTCTGAGATGGCTCTTAATGATCTTTAGCCATTAGGACTCCTACACTGGCATCATTTCCCTCTACATTATCTTAAAGTTGGTGACCAACAACGTAAAGCTTAAGTGAAGTGGTACTATGCCACTTCAGAGATTAAGTTATTAAAAAAAAAAAAAAAGAGACTGTCTTGGGACCAGTAGTGAGCGTAATGACTATGTCGCTGAACTCTCATGTAGTCGACCGTGGTTTGCGTCCTGGACCTAGTGGCTTAAAACTCACACCGGGCATGTGTGCGTGTGTGCCCAAGATCCCGAGAGGAGAATGGAGGAGAAGGGATTGCGGCATGGTCATCCCCCCTGGGGGGGGTGATTTCTCACTTTCTGTCTCTCTGTCTTTCTCTATCTGTCTGGCGATCGCACGCGCCCTATAGCAAAAACATAAATAAATAAATAAAAAAGACTGTCTTTTTAATTATCTCCCTATTTCTCTCTCCCTTTTTGTTTTTCTCTTTCTGTCTCTTCTCAACCACTTCAAGCCAAGCCAACTACAAGCTGGAGAACATTCCTGGAAGCCCATGGAGAGACCCACCTGATGAGAAACTGGAATCTCCAGTCAAGATCTAGCAAGAAATGGAAGCCTCCCAGCAAGCACATGGTTAAACTTAGAAGTCCAACCCAGCCATCAGATGAGACTGCCAACACCTCAAGTGCAACCTCATGAAAAACTCGAGGCAGCACTGCCCAGCTAAGATGTTTTCAGATTCCTGACTCACAGAACTGGATGAAAACAAATGTTTATTGCTTTGAACTGCTAAATTTAAGACTAGTAATTTGTTATTCGGCAATATGGAACAGTACAATGAATTAATTAGTCTTCTGATTGTTTCAGGCAGCTTATTACTGAATTATACCATTACTTAATGTTAATATTAGTAAAAGATTTTTTTTCTCTACTCTATTTCATGTCTTGTCTGTTCAACAAAATCATTATGACCTTTCAAACAGGCACAATTAGTAGTATTTAACCCAAAATTATATGGACACAGCATACAACAAGAATACTGATAAATATTTGTCCATTTATTGCCTTGCAAAAATCAAATATAAAACCATAATGTAATCTATGTCCACAGAGAGTGGACATCCGGCAATGGCTCCTGCTTCCTTACTCTTCCTCTGACCCACAGCTCTGCTCTTCCCATCTCAACCTTCTTTCATGAGTGGACCCTACTAAGCTTTAACCAGTTCATGGTTGCAATGGGAAATGCGCTTGACTCATGTCCTGAAACTACGTTTAGGCTGGTGAGAGAGAGGACTTATGCAGGAACTCCTACGAAGATTCTTCTCCCTCTCCCAAAACCACATGATGAGGTTTTAAGGCTTGGAACAGCTGGGCTTGAGACCAAAGTCAACTAAGGAAGAAAGACCAAAGACGGTGCAACCAAGATGTTTTCAGGTACTGGATTACAGCTCAGTAAGAACCACAGTTGCTCATCTTAGTTCCTTAGACCGGTAAATCTGTAAATTCTTGTGCTCTCTCTCTCTCTCTCTCTCTCTCAATTATATATAAAACAAACTCCATTAAATACTTTTTTGGACAGCCTTGTCCTAACTTGCTACATAAATTAACCTAATTAATGTATCATCTAAAACATTAATGATGTGTGTGATGCTATATTACATAAAATATACCATTCTAGAATGTTCTAATCCTTTTCAGCCTCAAGAAATTTTATGGATTCAGCATGGTGGCGACCTTGTGATAACTGATGATTAAGGAAAGACAGCAATATTAAAATTGTTTCTATTTTATTCAGCACACTAGTATCTTTGCCCAAATAAAAAATGCTAATGAATCCAAATGTAGAATGATAGTTACTGTAGACAATACTTAAAGGCTCATTTTTCAGTATTTACAATCAGTTTGTGACTTTATTAGTCCAGAAACACAAGCAAAAAAGGAAGGAAAAAACAAACAAACAAACAAACAAACTAGAGACCAGACCAGGCTAGGGGGAGAGGTTAAAACAGAGTTTGGGAAAGAAAGAGCTGGTGTTGCTGCCCAAGAAGCAGAGACAGTCCTGCTGTGGCCGCAGCTCTTCCAGCCACCCGACCATGATGTCTCACAACAGCTGCTAGGAGGACGAGCAGCCTCTGCCCCCCGCCAGCTGCCTCAACAGTTCCTGGGTGGAGCTCCCCATGAACAGCACCATGGCAATGATAATGGCAAGGGGAAAAACGGGAGTGCTGGAGCACGTACTGTCGTCATCATCCACCATGGAGACATGGAGAAGGTCCTTCTGGATGCCCAGCACGACTCAGGGCAGAGCAGTTCAAGAGGCAGTTCCCGCTGTGACAGCCCTTCCCCACGGGAAGATGGGCAGATCACGTGTGATGTGGAAATGCACACCAGCGGGGACCACAGCTCTCAGTCAGAAGAAGAAGTTGTAGAAGGAGAGAAAGAAGCTGTTGAAGCTTTAAAGGAAAGTTCACACTGGGTATGGGACTGATCCAGTAGACCTGAAAACATTCCACCCACAGAGTTCCACTTCAGGCACCCTACATGCTCTGTGTCTTTAGGCATCAGGAAAAGTGGAGCCATGAAGAAAGGGGGTATTTTGGGACCAGCAGTTAGCATAATGGCTATGTCGCTGGACTCCCATGTAGTTGACTGTGGTTCGAGTCCCAGACCCAGTGACTTAAACTCATATCGGGCACGTGTGCTTGCGTGCCCAAGATCCGAGAGGAGAATGGAGGAGAAGGGATTGCGACATGGCCATACCCCCTGGGGGGGGTGATTTCTCGCTTTCTGTCTCTCTGTCTCCCTGTGTCTTTCTGGCAAGCGCACGTGCCCTATAGCAAAAACCTCTCCAAAAAAAAGAAAGGGGGTATTTTCTCTGCTGAATTTCTGAAAGTGTTCATTCCATCCCTCTTCCTTTCTCACGTTTTGGCTTTGAGGCTAGGCATCTATATTGGAAGAAGACCAAGCAAGCCTTCTGCCAGCACCTACTGAGGGAAAGAAGAGCCTCTGGGAACGCGTGACCTGTGAAGTGGTGTATTGTCACAGTAGTTCATTTGAACTTGAGGCCATTGTAAGCATGACCCAATCTACCACCCTATTTTTACATATCCAATTCCAGTAACTCTCAGATCCAGTATTTTATTCACTCTGTTGAGGCATTTTACTCACCTTATTCCCTTTTTGGCCTGTAAGACACCTTAGAATTTCCTAACAGAGTTTACTATTGTTTAGAAATTTGCAAGGGCTTCTTTTCCACAAATGCCACCTGCAGATTATAATTTTGTCAGTGAAGCTATTGTCTCCCCTTAGTACCACCAGGCTTAGACCTCTATCATTGATGGTATAAGTTTTACTCTTGCAAAATAACTACCATCTCTCTCTCTCTCTTTTTTTTTTTGGAGAGTTGTTTTGTTTTGTTTTGTTTTGTTTTTGCTATAGGGCACGTGCACTCGCCAGACAGAGAGAGACAGAGAGACAGAAAGCAAGAAATCACCACCAGGGGGAATGGCCACACTGCAATACCCTCTCCTCCATTCTCCTTTCAGGATCTTGGGCACATATGCACACGCACCCGGCATGAGTTAAGCCACCGGGTCTGGGATGCAAACTGCGGTCCACTACATGGGAATCCAGCGACATAGCCATTACACTAACTGCTGGTCCCCCATCTCTCTCTAAAAGCAAGATCAGGTTAGCAAATTATATAAAAGCTTTGTTGTTTAGATTTTTTTCTTTCCAAGACAAAAGCATGCTTTCCTAAGCTTGAATTTAGTTATTAAAAAGAAAATTCAACAACAACAACAACAACAAAAAAAAGCAAGACACAAGGGAAAAAAGACATCCTGGACAATAAAAAATTACTTTAAACCAAAAAAAGAAAGAAAAAAAGAGCTGAAAGGATAGGATTTCTTGAGCTGCTAGCACATGGCCACAAGTGCTTTCTCAAAGGAACTCTAGGCCCGAGCCAGGCATGAGGTGATCAGACAGCACTGTACTCTTTTCCATGGAAATATACCTCTCAATGCAGATAAAGAGATAAGAGATCAGAGCGAGAGAGGACATAGCTTGAGGGAATGGAGCTTGAGCTAGATGTTGGTGCTTAACCTTTCAAAAGGTCATGTGAGCTGTGCTTTGGCTCCCTTATCTTATTTATATTTGTATTTACTTGGCACCAGGAATTTAAATCCTCTTGTCTTGTTTCTCAGTCAGCAAAATGATAAATACAAAGACCTAATGTCACAGATCACATTGTTTGATTAGACATTTATCTAAGAACAGATATTCAAACTAGTGTGTTCTCCAGAAAATTGCTATCTTTATGCTTCCAAGATTTAGCGATTATCACAAGACTGCTATGACCATCTTTGCAAAGAGAGAGGAAGCAGCATTCCCCACTTGTAGGTTGCTGCATGGACACAGGGTTTCAACCAATTTAAAGAAATACCGAGGCGTATGACTGCTGGGATGTATATTATTATGAACAAAAGTACATCCACCCCAAATTCCTATGTTGAAGTCTTAACACCCAAAGTGACTGTAGTTGGAGACAGAGTCTTCATGGAGGTAATTAAAGTCACCTCAGGTTGGGAGGTGGGGCCCTGAGTTGATAGAATTAGTGTTCTTTCAAGAACAGGAAGAGATACCAACCACCCTCACCATTACCCCCTGAGGAAAGGAGTGTGAGGATACAGCAAGAAGACATTGCCTAGGGAACCAGCAGTTAGCATAATGGCTATGTCGCTGGACTCCCACGTAGTCAACCGGTTCACGTCCCGGACCTGGTGGCTTAAAACTCACGCTGGGCGCGTATGCATGCGTGCCCAAGATCCCAAGAGGAGAATGGAAGAGAAGGGATTGCGGCGTGACCATCCCCCTGGGGGTTGATTTCTCGCTTTCTGTCTCTTTGTCTCTCTCTGTCTGTCTGGCGAGTGCACGCACCCTATAGTGGGAAAAAAAAAAAAGAAGAAGACATTGCCTACAAGTCAAAGAAAGAGGCCTCACCAGAAACCAACCTTGATCTTGGACTTTCAGCCTCTCGAATGATGAGAATTTAAATTTCAGTTGATTAAGTTACCCAATCTGTGGTATTTTATTAGCAACCTGAGCAGATACATGGTAAGACAATTTACTGACCATAATCCCCACCAGCGATGAATGAGAGCTCATACGTCTCACTGTTGTTTTAATTTGCATTTCTCTAATGACATGAGGGTGAGCATCCTTTTAACCTTATTTGTATCTTTATGTATTATAGGTGATATACCTGTCCAGATCTCTTGTCTGTTTTTTAATTGAGTTGACTTTTTTTTTTTTGAGCTTTTAAAATGTTTGGCTTATTTTGGATAACACTCCTTTACCACAGAGGTCTTTTACAAATGATTATTCCCAATCTGTGGCTTAAGAGAGCACTTATAGGGACCAGCAGTTAGCGTAATGGCTGTGTCGCTGGACTCCCATGTAGTAGATCGCTGTTTGCATCCTGGACCCGGTGGCTTAAAACTCACGCCAGGCTCGTGTGCGTGAGTGCCCAAGATCCCAAGATGAGAATGGAGGAGAAAGGATTGTGGCATGGCCATCCCCCCGGGGGGTCCGGCTATGTCACTGGACTCCCAAGTAGTCGACAGCAGTTCCAGTCCTGGACCCAGTGGCTCTCAAAAAATAATTTTCATTGATTTTAATTACTATTTATACATTTAATTGCTATATGTCTTTTAGGTTTTAAAGTGACTTTATCCAGCATGACACATACAACTTTTTGAGAAATTTAAAAATCTGTTTTTTCAAAGTAACAACACTATTACCACCAGCAGTATACAAGAGTTCCAGTTTCTCCACAGCCTTGCCAACACTTGTTATCGTCTCTCTTTGTCAGTATAGTCATTCTAATGAGTAGGGAGTGGTATCTGAGTGTGGTCTTGCATTTCCTTGACAGTCAATGATGTTGCACACTTTTCAATTGCTTACTAGTTATGTGTATGTCTTTTTTGGAAAATTGTCTATTTACATCCTTTACCTGTTTTTTTTTTTCTACTTTACCCATTTTTAATGGAATTGTCTTATTATTGAGTTGAACTGCAACATATTTTTATGTATTCTAGAACATATCCTCATCAGACATGTAATTTACAAATACTTTGTTGCATTTTTTTGAGTTATCTGTTCTCTTTCTTGCTGGCATCTTTTGTAGTCAAAAAAGGTTATACTTTGGATGAGGTCTAATTTGACTATTTTGTTGTTGTTTGTGCTGTTTTAAAGGTAAAGTTCACTATTTTTCTTATCTCCCGGTCTTTTTTTTTTTTCACTTTTTTACATTAATTTCATGGGTTACTTAATGTGTCTGACCATCTTACTCACCAATTTCATGTGCTATTTGAAGTTTTTTTTCTTTTTAATCAAACAATTAGCTTCACCTTCCGTGAAAATAAACAGTTTTGGACTATTTTCTTCTTTAAAAAGAGTCAAAATTCCCAAGCCATGGAGTAGCTCAAGTCCCTGCAACTTGGAAGCCGAATCTGTGAGAAACTATGTCCTCTTGTCAGTGGCATTTTCAGGGGGAGGGGTGTGTTTCCTGTCTAGTGAAGCTCTCATCAAGTTGCAGTCCAAATAAAGCTGGAAGAGTTTTTGATTGGGAGGGTGGAGGGCGGAGAACTTCTGGTGAGAGTTGTTCTGTACATTTGTTGTTTCTAGTACTGGGCTTGCCAATCAAAGGAATAAGTAAGCCCATGCTTAACCCAGTATAGACTAAACAGCCAGGGGACTAGGGGTGGGAATCTGCTTACAAAGGGATTTCCTGCATGGTTTAGAGGTCAGCTGCAATAAAAAAAAAAAAAAATTTAAAGTTAGTTGAGGGGCTTACTCTACGACTCAACATATGTTCATGAATGTAAAGTCCCACCCTGGCATGTAAAGCCTGCAAGCAGACTAAGTCAGAGACAAGGGTGCTCACATACTTCCTCTAATACAAGGTGGATCCCCAGAAGAAGATCACTGTGCATAGGCTACTGCAAGTAGGGTTTCTGCAAAACTATGAAGCTGGATCATGTGCCCAACTCTTTGGGGCTAGATCTTTTAAGTTGAAAGAGGAAGGTCGTATACTGCAACAGAGTGCTCAGAAAGAATCAACTAAGATTTGCTTATTCTAGGGAGGTTTTATTTATTTATTTATTTTTGGAGAGGTATTCACTATAGGGCTCGTGCGCTTGCCACACAGTGAGGGAGAGAGTGACAGGAAGACCACGGTGATGCTGCAATCCCTTCTCCTCTATTCTCCTCTAGGGATCTTGGGCACGCGCGCCCGGCGTGAGTTTTAAGCCACCAGGTCCGGGACGTGAACCATGTTCGACTACATGGGAGTCCAGCAACATAGCCATTATGCTAACTGCTGGTCCCTCTAGGGAGGTTTTAAAAATTGAACTGATTACTGTCATACATGTTTGACAGAACTTGGTTCTTGCGACTGCTCTGCTAGTGAATATTATCTGTGACCCAGAACTCATTTTTATAGTGCTAAAATAAACTGCTATGGAAAATTAAGTGGCCAAAGTTATCCTATATTGAAAGAAAAAAAAAAAAAACACTAGTAGAAAAACACCAAAAATTACAACTCTGACTTTGAAAGTTTGGGGACAAATGAGAATCTTCGATCAGCTGGAAAAGCTTTCAAGAATGAGCCAGAACGTGTTATTGTACTAGTATCTAGAATCAAGGACAGTGATGATTAAATAGCCCTCAGATTTTTTTTAAGTATCATAAAACCAGTGTGCCACTGTAAGACAGAAGCTTACCCAGTGGAAACAGAAGTTTGGGTTATGCAGGAATAATAATGAACAAATGATCATCGAACATGCTGTGTGGGTTGGTGAGGCTACTCTAAAACCATGTAACCAAGTTTGAAAGCAAACTTCAAGAGTCAGGCAGTGCTGGGACCAACAGTTAGTGTAATGGCTATGTCGCTGGACTCCCATGTAGTTGACCACGGTTCGAGTCCCAGACCTGGTGGCTTAAACTCACACTGGGCACGTGTACGTGCGTGCCCAAGATCCCAAGAAGAGAACGGAGGAGAAGCTACTGCAGCATGGCCATCCCCCCTGGGGGATGATTTCTTGCTTTCTATCTCTCTATCTCTCTCTGTCTTTCTGGCGAACACACACGCCCTATAGAAAAAATCTCTAAAAAAAAAAATATGCTTTTATATATATATATATATATATACTATTCTATGTTGAACTAATCAGCAAGAAGTAAATGTAATGAATTGAAGTGAAAACCTCATAGAATGTAATATAATATGGTAAATAATTACTTTTTTACTCTAAAGTCTTTTTAATGTATTTAAGCATCAGCTGATATGTAGAGGCTCTGCAGAGTCTGCATTAATGAGGAATTTGCAATTAATGGAAGATTTTGAAAGCAAAGCACATTTTCCTCCCAAATCTCTTTTTTTTTTTTTTTGGAGAGATTTTCACTGTAGGGCGTGTGCGCTCGCCAGACAGACAGAGAGAGACATAGAGACAGAAAGCGAGAAATCACCCCCCAGGGGGGATGGTCACGCCGCAATCCCTTCTCCTCCATTCTCCTCTCGGGATCTTGGGCACGCACGCACACGCGCCCGGCGTGAGTTTTAAGCCACCGGGTCCGGGACACGAACCGTGGTCGACTACGTGGGAGTCCAGCGACATAGCCATTACGCTAACTGCTGGTTCCCCCAAATCTCTTTATATTTAATCAATCTGTCGACCAAAGAGTGTTCTAGTCAATAATTCAAAGGCAAGTTTCTTCCTGGTTCTGATAAATTCATCACAAATTAAGGTGAACCAAGTTACTTTGCATTATTTAACAAAATTCTGAAAGAGTTGGTTTGAAGAAAAGAATAATGACAGGAACTAATTGGAACAACATCAATCGTTCTCTAGTATAATGTTATAAGCTGATTTTTCTTCTTTCTTTTTTGTTTTATTTTAAAATGAGACAAACACATTTACATTGCTGAGGTCTTTTAACTTTTTAAACAATATTTAGCCTTCTTTGGAAAGAAAACTGTTTTAGCAGAGTCAGCTATCTCTGAATTCATAAATTCAAATGTTAACAAACTCAGCTTGATTTACTCTAAACCCCTTGTGTGTGTGTGTGCATGTGTGTGTGTGTGCATGTATAGAGAGAAAGAGAGAGTGTGTGTGTATACATATATATATATATAGTGTGTGTATATACACACTATATATATAGTATGTGTGTGTAGTGTGTGTGCGTGTGTGTATACATATATATAGTGTGTGTATATATACACATATATAGTATGTGTGTAGTGTGTGTATACATATATATAGTGTGTGTATATATACACACATATAGTATGTGTGTGTATAGTGTGTGTATGTGTATGCATATATATAGTGTGTGTATATATATACATATATATAGTGTGTGTATGTAGTGTGTGTATACATGTATAGTGTGTATATATACACATACATAGTATGTGTGTGTATAGTGTGTGTGTATACAGATATATATATGGTGTGTGTGTGCATATACACATATATATAGTATGTATGTATAGTGTGTGTATGTGTATACATATATATAGTGTGTGTGTATATATACACATATATATAGTATGTGTGTGTGTAGTGTGTGTGTGTGTGTGTGTGTATACAGTCACTATGGAAGTCAGAGCCAGCAGGTGATATGGAGGCTAAGGTGCTGGATCCCACAAAACATGGCTAGTTTCATGATTCAAATCATGGACTCAACAGCTTTGAGAATCATACCAAGCACATGTGTGTGCATGGGATTGCAGCGTGACCATCCCCCCAGGGGTGATTTCTCACTTTCTTTCTCTCTGGCAAGCACATGAGCCCTATAGCAAAAACTAAAAAACAGACAAACTATGAATATCTAAAGTGGTGCAACCTAAAGGAAAAAAAACACAATAGAAAAGGTTCATTGTCAAGCCTCAACATAATCCACAGTCAGATCTTACCATTTTAACGTCTGTTATTCAGTCTATAATGTAAAGAACTCAGGAGCTTTGGACTGGAAAGCAGGTCATTTCATTACTAATAGTACACATTTATGCCAGCCATTTTTGTTTGAGTTTAGTTTCCTGATGTAAAATGGTCACCATCATGATGTACCTCTTGCATGGTATAGATGGGGGTATTTATTTAGTGCCTAATATCCAGTAAAGTGATAAATATATTGCATTTCCCAAACTAACCAGACAATAAGAATTACCTGGAGCACTTAAATTTAAAAAAAAAAAAAAAAAAGCTTAGGCCCCCTCACCCCTACCCAAGACCCATTGAATCAGAATTTCCAGAGGAGAGCCCTAGAAGTTCTTTCATTAGCAAGCAAGCTAACTGATACTTACTGTGAAAAACTGGGAAACAGTGCTAAGAATTCATTTCTTTAAATGATAAAGAGTAAATATTGATTTAAAAAGGTGCATAAAAGTGAATAGAATCTTACAGATCAGATGGTAAGTCGATGTAAGTTAAAGATCAATGTCATTCCAATGTAATGAGGCAAACCATTTAAAATAGTAATTTTCTCTCACATGGCCAACCATGGTTTGAGTCTCAGATCCAGCAACTTGAAAATCACTCTAGGCGTGTGTGCGTGCATGCCCCCCAAAAAATGGAGGAGAAGAGATTGTGAAATGGCCACCCCCGGAAGAGGGGGATTTCTCACTTCCCCTTTCTCTGTTTCTCTCTGTCTCTCATTGGCAAGTGAAAAAGCTCTATGACAAAAACCTTTAGAAGACCTAATAATTTTCCTACATTTAGATTTACTTGGCTACAGCAGTAACACCAACAGATCTAATCCCATCAAGAACTTTCCTCCTGGTACAGAACTTTCCTGTCCTTTGGACCAGAAGGAAATTTCATGGTTGTATCTGCTGGGTAATTCTTGAGGATGGAGAACAATCATGGTACAGAGCAGGTTCACACTGGCTAAGAGCAAAGACCCTGGAAACACCCTCTTTTATCTAAGTGGCATGCGTCACCATGTAAAAACCAAACCTCTCATCCCAAGCAATAGTAAGTGGGTGCCACACAGTCAAGCTGCCATAGGCAAATAGCTCATGCAGTATTCCATAGCCTGCGATCTCTTGTCCTTTCCTACCCACACTGGTTCGCATTTCCAAGCTGTTCTCTTAGCTAGAAATGCCCTTTTTAAATCTGATTAACTAACTAACATGACCTTCCAAATGCGCTCCAATGTTGGGTCCTCCAGGAAGCCCTCCAGAACCTTTCCCCACCCTGTGTGGGCTTCATCACTGCCTGCGTTACTCTGCGTTACTCTGCGTTATGGTACTTGTCTATTTCCACTTATCTTTAAGGCAAAAACTATGTCTGTTATCTTGAACTTTAGTTCCCCAAAGCCTGTCAGAAAGCATCTGGCACAAATAAGCCACCAATATGTGAAGACAGGAAAGGAGGGACCAAAGAGAGAGAGACAGAGAGAGAATTGGATGAGGTGATAGGTGGCAACGATATTATTTACAGTCTCAAGGGTCTAAGTGAAGTTCACGAACTTTCCTTATGAATTTCCTTTATATGGGAAATGTCTCCACCCAAAAACCTGCCCCTCGTGCCCCACCAACCCATTTTTGGTTAACATATTACTCAGGTAGAAATAGTTCCCCCTTCATAAAATGGTCACTATCTACTTCTTTGCCAGTAGTATGTTTAGAAATATACCTCCAAGTTGTAAAATTCTTTTGTGTCATAGAAAACATCTAAGGGACCAGCAGTTAGTGTAATGGCTATGACGCTGGACTCCCATGTAGTGGACTGTGGTTCGCGTCCCGGACCCGGCAGCTTAAACTCACGCCGGGCGTGTGTGCGTGCCTGCCCAAGATCCTGAGAAGAGAATGGAGGAGAAGGGATTGTGGCGTGGCCATCCCCCCTGGGGGGTGATTTCCTGCTTTCTGTCTCTCTGTCTCTCTCTGTCTTTCTGGTGAATGCATGCGCCCTATAACAAAAAAAAAAAAAGAAAAGAAACTCTACGAAAAAAAGAAAGAAAACATCTAAGAATTCCTGTGTGTGTGTATGTATGTACTTTATGAAAGAGAAGGACAGAGACAGAGAGAAATAGGTACCTTTGACAGAGTCTTGCCACATCGCACTCCTCCACCCAGCCTCCCAGCAGCCAGATCACGTATACAAGGATATACCCAGTGTGCTCAGGTTGACCAGCATGCAAAGACAGGCCTCCCATATGGTTCCATTTACATGCAGGGGTGCCCTGCCACCTGCTACTCTGGCTGGGCAGAGTATATATATATATATACACACACAAATAATTTTTAAATTATTTTAAAGTGTTTTTCTTTAATTTGCCAGAGACTGAGAGGGAAACTGAGAAAGCATCTTCCAAAGGAAACGATCACACTGCAGTCCCTTCTCCTCCATTCTCCTCTTGGGATTTTGAACATGCACACACACGTACCCAGCATGTTTCTCAAACTACCAGCTCTGAGACTCAAATCATGCAGTCAGCCATGTGGAATCCAGCCACCCTAACGAAGATGCTCCCAGAAGGCCCCCATGTCTATATGTGTTTAACAACCAGCTCATGAAAACATAAAAGGAGTTGGTGGAGACGCTAAGCACACAGAGGATTCACAAGTTAGTTCAAGATCTGAAAAGTGAACCAAATGAGTCATTGCCAAGGGTAGCTGAGGTCAGCCTGCAGTGGGATATGAGGGAGAATCCCTCGGGCAGGTCTGTCATTATTCTACTAGGGAAATTGGGGCAAAACTGAAGCCTCCAGAATATGCCAGAATGTTCACAAAATCAGCTCAAAGGGGAATGGCATTAAATCTTCCATATTCGTTTTAATGCTAAGTGAAGCGAGTCAGGCTATGAAAGATAGATATTCTATGTCCAAGTGTCTACACTCTGGGGCAGAAACTGAAAGAGAGGAAACTATGTCAGCAGAGAGTACAAAGATACCAGAGACTGAATACAAGGGGGTCGGTAGTGGTGGGTGGAAAGAGAGGCTCAGGGAAAAAAAATATTAACAGGCAGAAGAATGGAAAGTTAGGATATGTACATGGTAATATCTTAGATTGATTGACATGCACTGCAGACATGCTGGGAAAAATCATGTTGCAAGCTGTGAAGATGTATAATGATTAAATAAAAATATTTTTTATAAAAGAATGCCTTTTTCTTTTCTTTTTTCTTTTCTTTTCTTTTTTCTTTTCTTTCTTTTCTTTTCTTCTCCTTTCTTTTCTTTTCTTTTTTTTCTTTTCTTTCTTTTCTTTTCTTTTCTTTCCCATCCAACTGTCAGAGGCCTTGGAGATGAGGCTGGGGTAGTCCAATTTGATATTTAAAGAAGAAAGTAAAATGACCACTATTTTAGGAAATATAAACCAGTCAAATAACAGAGCAGATCCAAAAAGGAGTCTACAGAATCTCAGAGACAACAGGGGTACCTCCAAAAAGTTCATGGAAAAATAAAAATAAAGTATGAGTTTATTATAATACCAAAAAATTAATTTTTAAAATAGAGTTTTATTCATAACACACTTTTTTTTTAAGTGAATTTTTTTTTCTTTTTTTTTGGAGAGGTTTTTGCTATAGGGCGTGTGTGCTCGCCAGATAAAGAGAGAGAGACAGAGTGACAGAAAGCAAGAAATCACCCCCCCAGGGGAGATGTCCACACCACAATCCCTTCTCCTCCGTTCTCCTCTCGGGATCTTGGGCACGCATGCACACGGGCCCGGCGAGTTTAAGCCACCAGGTCTGCGATTCAAACCACGGTCGACTACATGGAAGTCCAGCAACATAGCCATTACGCTAACTGCTGGTCCCTATAACACACATTTTCTATGAACTCTTTGAAGACCTCTCACACAGCTTCTGCGTATAGAAGTCAAGATGCCTCTGACTTAGACTCCCTTGCAATGCCAAGCCTGTATCCATTCCTCTTGGTATCCTCTGTGTATCTCTCCTTTTTTCTACAACACTTTAATTTGACCTTGCCTCTATTTGTCCTGAATATTCCCATGAAATTTGGAATTTCTTTTCCTGTTTATCTAGTAAATATTTTAAATACTGCTGACTCTTATTCTGTGCTAGTTGTGAACAGTTCTCTACATTGCTTTATTTTTAGCTTTTTAACTGCACTGTCTGTATATTTTTTATGAATCGTACTTGTATTTACAATGTTACCTAATGTGCATTTCATTTGCCTATGTGATTTTTGCATAGCAATGTTTAAACCTCCAGTAAATACAGTCTTGGGGTGGTACAGGTCTTCAAATATCTTGACTATAAGACACAGACCAAACTAAAAGCTATAGGTAGATTTCTCAGTTTGATCTAGATTTAAAAAAAAAAAAATGCCAACTAATTATCTTCTTTTGAAATCTTGCTTTAGCAGTGGCTCATATTCAAATGTTTACTCATCAAAAGTCTCCCTTTGGGGACCATCAGATGGCATAATGGCTATGTCACTGGACTCCCATATAGCCAACTGTGGTTTGAGTCCCAGAACCAGTGGCTTAAAATTCACACCAGATGTATGTGCATGTGTACTGAAAATCCCAAGAAGAGAATGGAGAAGGGATTGTAGCATGGCTATCCCCTTGCGGGGGTGGGGGGGAGAGAGGGGGATGACTTCTTGCTTTCTGTCTTTCTATCTCTCTATGAGCGCATGTACCCTGTAGCAAAGATCTCTCTCTTAAAAAAAAAAAAGAAAAGAAAAAAGAGAAAGAAAAAGAAAGAAAGAAAGAAAGAGTGAAAGGAAGAAAGAAAGAGAGGGACCAGCAGTTAGCGTAATGGCTATGTTGCTGGACTCCCATGTAGTTGACCATGGTTCGCGTCCCGGACCCGGTGGCTTAAACTCACACCGGGCACGTGTGCGTGCGTGCCCAAGATCCCAAGAGGAGAATGGAGGAGAAGGGATTGCGGGGTGGTCATCCCCCCTGGGGGGTGGTTTCTGGCTTTCTATCTCTCTGTCTCTGTCTCTCTCTGTCTGGAGAGTGCACTCACCCTATAGCAAAAACCTCTAAAAAAGAAAAAAAAGATAGAAAAAAAAGAAAGAAAGAGAGAGAGAGAAAGAAAGAAAGAAGAAAGAAAGAAAGAAAGAAAGAAGAAAGAAAGAAAGAAAAGAAAGAAAAAGGATTTCACTCTGTGAGAATCATTCTGGCATTTTGCAATGGATGAAAGATTCTGTAAATTAAATAACATTAGCATAATGAAAAGAAGCCTTAAAACCCTAGAATTGGGCAAGAAGAGCCAGTGGAACATTCCCCTTGTGTCGAATAGCCCTGAAAAACTCTTCAAATGAAACAATAAAACCTCACACCTAAGATCATAGGGCAGTTAATAAACAGAGATTATTTCTGCTTTACGGGGTAGTAAGGAATAAAGCTTAGCCACTTTGACAGAGGTCTTACCAGATGTCCAGAGCACAAATGTCTTTCAATGATCAAATCTTAGAAGAGTTGGGGGGGGGGTGTAGGATGAATCCCATGTAAATCCCAGTTACGACTTGTCTTCCAAATAATGTAAAGTAAGAGTAACCATGGAGATTGATTTTTCTGAACTTCCATGAGAATAAAGAATTTCAACTGTGTCCAATGTGTCCTTTAGACCGACAGATACATAGAACAGATGTGTCATACTAGTTGTCGCTTTGCCTAAAGCCTCACTTGCAATCTTCTGTGAAAAGAAAGAAAAGAGAGTAAGAAAAAGAAGGGGGACCAGCAGTTAGCGTGATGGCTATGTCACTGGACTCCCATACAGTCGACCACAGTTCAAGTCCAGGACCTGGTGACTTAAAACTCATGCCAGGTGCGTGTGCATGCATGCCCAAGATCCCAAGAGGAGAATGGAGGAGAAGGGATTGTGGTGTGGCCACTTCTAGAAGTACTGGATGGTGGTCCACTAGCCATTGGTGCCATTGGTCTCTGATAGCTTTCTGCTGTGAGAACTTCTCCTCTCGTGGAACGCTTTGCAGGTGCTGCCCAACGAAGTTTATTGGATAATAATTCCTCTCATGGTCATAGCTTTTTCCTTGATTGTCCCAAAATAACTTGAATCCTTGTAGAGGCATTAAGAGGTATTTGAGTTTGGGAGGACAAGATATTTCATCTCTGAGCTTTCTCTCCCCAGGATGACAGTGATGGTTGAGCTTCCCTAAAGACCACAGGCCTTCTGCGGGAGGAGAAAACCTTTTCTGCCAAGTGCAGGTCTCTTCAAGTCCCACAGTCATCTTTCGCCTTAGTCCATTCAGGTCTGGAATGTTATCAGTTTATCACTGATATCCTAGGGGGTGCTCACTAATCCTCATCTCCTTAACCCTGCTTACCCATTTATACAGACACAAAGATACTATTTACAAAGCATGCCTATTTCTTACCAAGATCCTATTTCATAACAAGGTCCTTTTTTTTTTTTCTTTTACAAGATAAATCCATGTAAGATCTATTCTCTTTTCTATTATGTTCATTTCACATGGAGGACTCCCAGTGACACCAAGGATTCAACTTGACAGAGAGCCAGCGAAGCGGTAGAAAAAGACACTGTGGGGGGAACCAGCAGTTAGCATAATGGCTATGTCGCTGGACTCCCACGTAGTCGATTGCGGTTCGCGTCCTGGACCTGGTGGCTTAAAACTCATGCCGGGCGCGTGTGCGTGCATGCCCAAGATGTCAGGAGGAGAATGGAGGAGAAGGGATTGCAGCGTGACCATCCACCCCTGGGGGTGATTTCTCACTTTCTATCTCTCTGTCTCTCTCTGTCTGTCTGGTGAGTGCACGTGCCCTACAGCGAAAACCTCTCCAAAAAGAAAAAAGAAAAAGAAAAAAAAAAAAGACACCATGGGTATCTGAGTGCCTTTGCTCACATGCCACTTTCCCATGCTCTACGCACCTGCTCAGATCTGGTCTCACGTTCTACGCACCTGTTCAGATCCGGTCTCACGTTCTACGCACCTGCTCAGATCCGGTCTCACGTTCTACGCACCTGCTCAGATCCGGTCTCACGTTCTACGCACCTGCTCAGATCCGGTCTCACATACCGTACATCATTTCAATTAATAGTGGGATGCTGTGTGGTCCAACTTTGTGATTCAGCTCATCATATAACACGCAGTTCCCAATGTGCATCTCTGGTCTACCGTGTTGTCACTGGGTACCCCACGATTACGCATTTGGTCTTGACAAGGGGTGGGGAGCAGGTCAGGAGCTGATTTTCAAATAGGTAATAATCGTAACCACAGAAGACCATAGCCATACGCTAAGACCTCAGGCATCGGCCATGCGGATCTCCACCTGAGGGTTGCCAGTCTTTGGTACAACAGCCCTATCTGCCACAGACACAGATCATCACGTTTGTTGGCTTACAAAGCTCAAGAATCAGAGTACCTCACAGGGAAGCTTAGAGTCCTCACAGTTTATTTCTCCTGCTGCACTCAGTAGGTGCACAAAGCGGAATGGTCAAATATGGTAATTTTCTACAAAATTCAAAAAGGCCTCAGCTTGTGTCTCTTTCTTTATGGTGGGCAGAACAAGGTGCAATGGCTTCTCTCACTTTATTTCCACCATTTTTTTTTTTTGGCGGGGGGGCTCATATTTTTTAAATTTGCCAGAGAGCACATAAAGAGAGAAAGGAGAAAGCACCTCCATGGGGAATGATCACACTTCTATCTCTCCTCCTCCATTTCTCCCTCCTGTGGGATTTTGGGCACATGTGTGACCACACACACACACACACACACACACACACACAGCCAGCATATTTTCCAAGTTGCCACGTCCAGAACTCAGACCTCGTGGCTGGCCGTGTGGGATCCAACTGCCTTAACCATGCCCTGGCTGGTCCTATTTGCACCATTCTTCTATCTGCTTTCTGATTTTCTTACATCCTTTTTTTTTTTTTTT
>NW_006159552.1:1961554-1963878 GCF_000334495.1 Tupaia belangeri chinensis
ACTACATGGGAGTCCAGTAACACAGCCATTATGCTAACTGCTGGTCCCAGTCTTACATCTTTTTTGTTTCTTATTCCTTTGTGCTGGTTCCTTTGTATTTGTTTTTTTCCTTTTTGCATACACCATTTTAATTACTTTTGCAGTTCTTTTTCAGTATGCTTTTATTTTCTTAGAAGTTACCTTGAGGGTTACAATTAACATCTTAAACTTACAACAACCCCGTTTAAATTAGTATCAACTTAGAGGCTCAATAATATACAAACTTTTTCTCTTGTTCACCTTCATCCCTTCCTCCTTAGATGGTTATGGTCACAAATTGAATCTTTACTTTTTTTTTTAAAGAATTATTTTATTTAACTTTATTTATTATTATGATCATTATTATTTTTCAGTTTGATCAGAGAGAGACAGAAGGGAGAGAGAGAGGAAGTGAGAAAGCAAGCCACCAGGTCCAAGACTTGAACCGTGGTCGGCCATGTGGGAGTCCAGCACTTTTAACCACCATGCCACTTGCCGGCCCCTGTATCTTTACTTATTACATGCCCATTAAGATAAATTTATAATTATTTCATGCATTTGCCTTTTAAATAACAGAGGAAAATAAGAAGAGCTTTTGTTTTTACCTATATAATTACCTTTACCCGTGATTATTTCTATCTAGGGCAAGTTACTGCCTAGTGTCTTCTAATTTTTTTTTTCAGAGGTTTTCGCTATAGGGCGCATGCGCTTGCCGGAAAGACAGAGAGAGACAGAGAGACAGAAAGCGAGGAATCATCCCCCAGGGGGGATGACCACACCGCAATCCCTTCTCCTCCATTCTCCTCTTAGGATCTTGGGCATGCACACACACGCGCCCAACGTGAGTTTAAGCCACCGGGTCCGGGACGCGAACCATGGTCAACTACATGGGAGTCCAGCAACATAGCCATTACACTAACTGCTGGTTGCCATGTATAACATTTTTTTTTAACTTTATTATTACGTCTTTTACTATTATAATTTTTTTATACATTCAATCACCGTACATCATTTAGATTGCATAGAGAATTTACCCAGTATTAAATACAGCTCAGTCCAGTTAAGAATACTGTGCACGTCATCAACAGGTAATAAAACATTTACCCATATTTAAATTGAATTGAGTTTTTTATGGGTTTTGTTTTTGTTGTTGTTGTTGAGGGGGAAACTGCTTGAGTTCCCAGTGCATTTTGGTTATCAGTCCCTTATCTGAGGCATAGTTTGCAAATATTGTCTCCCACTCTGTTGTCTCCTCAATGTATAACATTTTTAATGTGTTGTTGGATACAATTTGCTAGTATCTTGTTGAGAACTTTTACACCTATATTTATTTACAAGGAATATTGGTCTGTAGTGGCTTTTTTCTTTGTTGTTATGTCATTGTCCATTTGGGGGATCAGAATGGTGGAGGCTTTTTAGAATTAATTGGGAGGATTCCTTCCTTTTGGATCTTTAAAATAGACTAAGGAGATTCAGGGTTAATTCTTGTAAGTTTTGTAGAATTTGGAAGTGAAGCCATGAGGGCCTTCACTTTTCTTTGTTGAGAGACTATTACTCGCTCAATCTCACTATTTCTTACAGGTCTATTCAGTCTTTCTATTTCTTCCTGATTCAATCTCGGTAAGTTACATGCATCCAGAAATTTGTCCACCTCACCTAGGTTTTTTCTTTTCTTTTCTTTTTTTTTTTTTTTTTTTGTATATTGGCATATTATTTGCTCATGATATTTTGTATTTCTGTTATGTCTGTGATAATAGCTCCTGTTTATTGCTGATTTGATTTATCTGGCTACTTTCTCTGTTCTTCCTCCTTTCTTAAAAGACTTACTTATTTTATCTTATTTATTATTTTTTTCCTCATTTTATTGAGTCACAAAATACTGTAAACTAAAAATATGGACAAAGCTAGAATCTAGTTACAACTACAATATAATTTTATGCTGCAACATTTTTTTTAATTAATTAATTTACTTTCATTCCCTGAGTCTCATCACAGCATACAAAAATGTGATTTGGCATCCAGATATAGTACATAGTGGCTTAATCAAATATGTTATCATCAATAATTTTCCATTTCTAGATATATATATGTGTGTGTGTGTGTGTATACATATATAAAATTTCAAATGATTAACAGTAATCATCTGGATAGCAAAGGTAGAGTTTTTTCCCTTTATATATTATAAGCAGCCTTATCATTTTAATTATGAAAGGCACTTTAAAGTTCTGAATCTAGAGAATGCATAGGTGGCGGCTGCCACCCGGTCTCACCAAACAGCAGCTGGAGGAGCAGCTGTACCTGGAGCC
>NW_006159552.1:1965237-1966393 GCF_000334495.1 Tupaia belangeri chinensis
ATTTTATTGTTTCACTAAATATCTTAATAAATCTAAATATTTTCAATAGCAAGCACAGCTGAAATATACATATCTATGAACACAAGTCTGACTTTAGGCATAAACCTCAGTGAATAGAATGAACATACTATAAAGTAGCACCTACCTAGGGCTATATAGCTTACTGCAGTCATCAGCTAGTTATTTTTAATGCCTTTTATTTTTTTCTTCTGAAAAAAAATTTTTTTTATTAATTTACATTCATTCCCTGAGCATCATCACAACATACAAAATGTGGTTTCCCGTCTAGTGTAAACTGGATAGTGGGTTAATCATGCATGTTATCATCCATAATATTCCATTTCTACTTTCATGTATATATGTTTTTTACCCCATGTCTGACCCTCTGCCCTATTCCACTCTCTTATTATACTATCTCTGCTGTCTACAGTTGTCTTCAATTCCTTTTCCCCCAACATTTCGTTGATCACACAATGTCATAAATAATCTAACTACTTACAATAGTAAGTTCAGCTGATGGTTTCAAGACAAGCAGTTTTGAACTGGTAAGGATATTTCCTTGAAACTTAAGGCCTAGAAACAGGTTAGTATTCTGTTCAAATAGGAGGTACGTGAATCCATTGACAGCTCAAGACGGGACAAAAATCCTTAAAACCGGACAACAAAGCTTAGAAGAAAAACAGCAATATTTTAGTCAAGTCATAGAATGCTGTTTCATCAGTTCAGTCTCATATACTTAATTTTCTACTGTTTCTGTTGAGGTTCAATCTTCTAGGTTGAGCTCTGGGATATAATACTCAACTTTGTCCCTTCAATTAATTGCCCATTTTCTTAGTTTCTGAACTCTTATTTCTGTGTGTCTGTATTTAATTTTACTGACATAGCACTCCCTTAAGAACTTCTTGGAGATCTGATCTGATGCTGGTTAATTCTTTCAGGTCTTGTTTATCTAGGAATGTTCGTGTCTTTTCTTCCCAAATGAACAATATTCTTGCTGGGTACAGAATTCTCGGTTGAAATTGCTTTTCCCTTAATGCTTTGAATATATTCTCTCATTCTTTCCTCGCTCATATTGTTTCCGATGAGAGGTCTGCCATTAGTCTGATGGGATATCCTTTGTAGGTAACTTGCCGTTTTTCTCTTGCCAGTCTTAGTA
>NW_006159552.1:1966903-1969239 GCF_000334495.1 Tupaia belangeri chinensis
TCTTCTGCAGTTCATTGTCTCTCTTCTCTTCCATCTCTGTTAGCTTCACCATTATGAATACTCTAAATTCTTTTACTGACTTTTCCATGATTTCCATTGAATCGTCTGTGGATGAAGAGGAGTTATTCTTTTCCCTTAGAGGAGAGGTATTTTCTTGCTTTCCCATATTTCTTGTGACCCTGAAGTGATTTTTAGTCATCTGATGGATGATCTGTTTCTTCCTAATTCTTGAAGTTCAATCTGAGCGTTCAGGAACATGCAGAAGGAAGTGATCTGGAATGTTTTTGCCATTCTGTTTTAATCCCTTTGTGCAGCAGATTAACTGGCTATTGAGAAATATGTTAACCCTAATAGTATTTGAATGTTTGCTATGGTTCCCTTAGATCCCTCTAGAAACACAGTGAATGGAGGTTGAGGAGCAAAGTGATGAGATAAAAGAAAAAGAATAAGAAAACAGGGAGAGAGAAAAAAAAAGAAAGAAAGAGGAAAAAGAATTTTTTAAAGGCAAAAAATTAAAAAAAAAAAACGTGCAGTGCACAACAAGCGCACCACATGAAATTACTAGTTCTCAGCAGCAATGGAGGAGTCTTCTGAAGTCCTGCCCCTTGCCTCTCCTATAGGGGAGGGAGAGATGGAATTATTAGAAAGATAAAGGAGGATTTGAAAACCAAGAGAATGCTTACCATAAAAAATTTTTTAAAGGAAAAATTACCAAAAAATGAGAAGACAGAGAAAGAGGTAGAGAGAGACAGATGGAGAGAAAGAGAGAGAGAGAAGGCCAGAGGGGCTCCCTACCGCTCGAGTTTGGGGGCTGGAGGTTGAATTATAGTAGAAAATCTTCATTTCTCTTTTTCCCCAGAAATGACTAGTTCTCAGCAACAACAGAGCTATTTATTATTATTTTTAATTTGTTATAGGGCACATCCATTCACCAGAGAGAAACAGAGTAAGAGCAAGAGAGGGAAAGTGAGAAAACAAGCCACCAGGACCAGAACTCACAACTTGGTCAGCCACATGGGAGCCCAGCACCTTTAACCACCATGCCATCTGCTGGTCCCCATCTGTTCTTCTTGATTAATGTAGCTAATGATGTGTCAATTTTGTTTATTTTCGCAAATAACCAACTTTTAGTTTCATTGATTTTCAGTATAGTTCTTTTATTCACTATTTCACTTATTTCTGCTCAAATCCTTCTTTCTTTTCTCCTATTTTTGGTTTTTATTGTTGTTTTTCCATGTTCCTGAGATTAGGTTGCCTACTTGGCACCTTTCTGGTTTTCTTTTTGTTTTTGTGGGCACGAATTGCTGTGAACTTTCTGTGTATGACAGCTTTCACTGTATCCCAAATGTTATTAAAAACTCGTTTGTTCATTATCGTTCGTTTCAATAAATCTTTTAATTTCAGTCTTAATTATTCTTGTGAAGCCATTTAGGAGTAGGTTGTTTAGTTTCCATGTGTTTGTGTATTTTGGAGGATTCTTTCTGTAATTGATTTCAAGTTTGATTCTATTGTGGTCAGAAAAGATGCTGGATATCAATTCAGATATAGTTTCTATACCTTTGAATTTGTAGAGGCTTATTCTATGCCCTATCGTGTGGTTGATATTTGAAAATGTTCCATGCGGGGGGGTGAGAAAAATGTGCATTTTGTGATTGATGGGTGAAATGTTCTAATACATCTGTCAAGTCCATTTGATTTATGGTATCATTTAGATCTTGTATCTCTTTCTTTTCTTTCTTTTTTTTTTTTTTTTTTTAAGGAGAGATTTTTGCTATAGGCCGCATGCGCTCGCCAGAAAGACAGAGAGAGACAGAGAGATAGAAAGCGAGAAATCACCCCCCAAATTTCAAATGCAAACCCGGAGAGTGTGGAGAGAGACAGAGAGACAGAAAGCGAGAAATCACCCCCCAAATTTCAAATGCAAACCGGGAGAGTGTGGAGGTACTCCTGAGACAAGGCCTCTTGTAACCAGAACTAGAACCAAAGTCTCCCATGGAACAGCTGGAGTCCAAGAAGCAGGACTTGCTTCTACTTTCAAATGGAAGGATGTGCCTCCAAAGGATGTGCCCCTATTTTCAAATGCAGACTAAGGGGTGGGACAGCACCCATGAAGAAAGACCTCCTGGAACTGAAACCAAGGTCTCCCAGCCCAGCCATGGCTGGGGTCTGAGAAGCAGGCCACCCAGAAGCGAAGCTTCTGTGCAAATTTCGAAGAAATCTACCATGGGCTTTTCAAAATCCCTACTCCGCATCGAATTTTTACTTTCTGACTCTTCCTCTCAGGTTTTTGTCAAGTCTATTGTTTGCCCTCATCTCCACTCCTCCCCCCCCCCCCC
>NW_006159552.1:1969272-1980542 GCF_000334495.1 Tupaia belangeri chinensis
TATTGTTTTAGATAAAGATGTCGTTTGTCCATTCTGAGGGAGTTCTAGGTTAGGCTGAAAAAGGAAAGCCTCTCCCAGCAGCCCTTTGGAAAAAGTCCAATCTGGTCAAAGCAGACACAGCCCATGGGAGTGAGGTCCACTCCTCTTCCTCCTGAGTGAGGTACCCACACTGAGAACACAGGCAGCGCTCGAAAAGGAGTTGAACTAGGGTTAGCTAAAACGCCTCAAAGCTCTCTTACCTAGTGTCCATGTCCCTTCTCCCAGCTAACTTTTGCTTGGTTGCTGTAAACGTTTGACTATCTTCCAGTGTTCCTGTAAGGTTTATTCTGATGGTTTTGCCAAGCGTTTCAGTGTCTCGGAAGAGATAGTCCCTGAAGTGCCCTGCCATTTTTACTTATTTCATCTGCCCCCACCCCCCACCCCAGTGTAACAGAAATATCCATGTTCCAAACCGTTGTACTCAGAAAATCCGCCAAAGGGGTAAGCTCCAGAACTTCAGGACCTCTCTGTTTCCGTACAGAAACTAAGATACCTTGACATTTCAGGACTTCCAGGCCCAGTTTTCATGCCAGCACAATGTTCTACAGAAAAGCATGACCATTAGTGTGACTTTAGTATAGAAGCCTTTCCAAAAATGTATTTAAAAATGTGTATTATGAGGGATCAGCAGTTAGCATAGTGGCTATGTCGCTGGAATCCCATGTAGTCAACGACAGTTTGAGTCCCGGACCCGGTCGCTTAAACTCATACCAGGCGCGTGTGCGTGCGTGCCCAGGATCCCGAGAGGAGAATGGAGGAGAAGGGATTGCGGCGTGGCCATCCCCCCTGGGGGTGATTTCTCGCTTTCTATCTCTCTGTCTCTCTGTATTTCTGCTGAGCGCACGCGCCCTATAGCAAAAACCTCTGCCCTCCAAAAAAAATGTGTATTATGAAAAAAATTAAAAAAGGATTCATGTGCTTTCCTAATGCCTGGGGACACTATTAGGACAGACCCCTCAATTCCTTTAGTGTGTAGGCTTCTCAGCCTGAGAAGAGAGAGTCTTGTGTGCTTGTTATGCTCAGAAGAATGAGGAGAGGTGGAAATGAAATCTGAAGGACCATTAGTATCTCCATGTAAGTCATGGGAGATTTTTAGGTTTTGGATTTTTTCTTTTGTTTTGTTGTTTTATGCAAGGTTAAATCTAGTTATCTCGGAGGATAGAGGGGTCATTTCTACTTTCAAAGAAAGTTCAGAGAGATAAGCCATATCTAAGTCCTTAACCTTATCTATTCATGCTTAAAGATTTTCCTCCTATACCTCAGAATCCCACTCCTTCCCAATAAAGTTCTCGCCTTCGAATAAGCCACCCGGAGAACACAGAGCAGCCATGGGAATTCGGCCACTTCTGTCAGAGTAGGACTTAACCTTGACCCATATCCAAGACTGGATAAAATGGAGATTCTTTCAACCACGATATAGACTTCTGATTAGCAGTCACTTGAGCTGAGAATGCAAGACTCCAGCTTTTCTGTTTTCTTTGTATTTGTTCTATAGGGCAGTTGGAACAGCTCGGTCAGTCTCACCCACATATTCTTACAGAAATCCCTTTTTGAGTCTTCTAATCACAAAACTACTTAGTGTTACGCACAATGGTGCTGAAGTTTTTCCTCAGGTCAGGGAAAACGTCAAGACCATTTATATATTTTATTTTCTTACAGGCTTATTTATTTCATGAGAGTGAGAGAGAGAGAGAGAAAAAAAAAAAGAATGAGAAAGACAAACACCCTCAACCGTGTCTCAAATTGCAAACCCCTCAACACCTTCACACTTTCCAGCCAGCCAGGATCATGGGCGTGCATGGCCAGAATGTCAGGGCCGACCAGGGAACTGAACTCACAATCTTCCATGTGGATGGAGCATCACTTGAGCAGTATGTATTCCTATGCCATTGAGTTGGCCCTGTATCTTTTATTGTTGATGTACTTTTTTTAAAAAAAAAACTGGTTTTATAGACAGCAATGTAAAAATGATATATTTTGCACTATTCAGGTCAAGTAAGCTCTTTCAGATGTTTTCCCCCCTTGGACATCTTCAAAGTTTATGAAAATCAAAAATTTCAATCATTCGTCTTCTTTTTTAAATATCCAAAATGTGTTTGTTTTCTTGTCTTTACTCTTTCAAGCACAGCCTGTGAACTTCAGGGCTCTCCTTTATATTTAAAAATTCCTTCGAGGAACTTCAGCTCTTGATGAATGGGAGGTTTTAAAATAATAAATATTTAAACTATAGTGCTGAATCATATCGTAAATGTAACAAGGTGAAAAAAATCATGGAAATTCCTCCTCAGGAGGGTTATTTTCTTTTGTTTTCATTTCTGTGTGTTTGTTTTGTAAGGTTTACCTTGAGAATTTCAGTGCATGACAGAAAAGTAAGAATTAGATCTCATTGGGAAGCAGAGAGAGTTATCAACCTGGGATAAAGAGGATTAGTGGAAGACACTGGAAAAAAGGAGAGTGCGATCCTCAGAAGATGGCAGATACTTCTTCACTTAAAGACTCAGACCCAGGGACCAGCAGTTAGCATAATGGCTATGTCGCTGGACTCCCACGTTGTCCACCACTGTTCAAGTCCCGGACCGAGCGGCTTAAACTCACTCACACCGGGCGCGTGTGCGTGCGTGCCCAGGATCCCGAGAGGAGAATGGAGGAGAAGGGATTGTGGCGTGGCCATCCCCCCGGGGGGGGGTGATTTCTCGCTTTCTGTCTCTCTGTCTCTCTCTGTCTTTCTGGCGAGCGCACGCGCCCTATAGCAAAAAACCTCTCCAAAAAAAAAAAAAAAAACTCAGACCCTGATAAATCTTACAAAACTCGTTCATGGTTGGTGTGAGTGGATTTTAGATAAACCCCATAAAAAGGATGAGCTTTATCCTCAAGGTAACTCACTATTGCTCTAGTCTTAGGAGCCTCAACAGATACCTTGGTTACAAAAATCAAAGTTGAAACACATCCTACCATCAAGAAACTCTCAGAAGAGTTTCAGAAACAATGAATGGAGCTAGTTGATAAGTACTACTTATACTCCAGAGCACAGAAAGAATAGCTTTCATCCTTTCCGGATTTTGGAAGGAAGACTATCACATATTAGTAAGAAAAAATCCATAAGCTTGTGTAGCTGTCCTGAGATAGAGCTATAGCTGATAGATAAATAGATATTGATAGATGGATGATTAAGAGATGATAGATAGATAACAGATAGGTATAAATATTTTTTGATGAAAATCTGCCACCTGGTGTTATTAGAAAAGACATGGGTTGTTGGGAGGAACACCTATTAATGCCCTGCAGGGTATAGTTCTATTACATTGTTCTAAAGGTCTAGCTCGCCACCAGGAAATATTCTAGGGAAGAAAAAAAGAGTTCTGGTAAAAGCATTGAAATCATGAAAACTAAGGGAAAAAAATTGTATGCGCTAGGTACTAGAGAAATCTACTTCAAAAAGATCATAACTGAGGGACCAGCAGCTAACGTAATGGCTATGTCGCTGAACTCCCATGTAGCCGACTGCGGTTCGAGTCCCGGACCCAGTGGCTTAAACTCACGTCGGGCGCGTGTGCGTGCGTGCCCAAGATCCCGAGAGGAGAATGGAGGAGAAGGGATTGCGATGTGGCTGTCCCACGAGGGGGTGATTTCTCACTTTATGTCTCTCTGTCTCTCTCTGTCTGGCTGGCGATTGCATGCACCCTATAGCAAAAACCTGTCCAAAAAAAAAAAAGAGAGCTCATAGTTGTAAAGCCTAAAAGGTGACTAAAGAATGATTAGAAAATACTGCTACTTTAACTAATCAAACATAAGTTGTATACTTGGATTTGTCCAGACAATCTGATCAGACACTTGGAAGCACTAAATGTTTCTTTGTGCTATTGTATTTGTATTTATAATGTGATTTATATTCTTATTAGGTAATTCTTTTCTTTCAAAGACAATATATGTTTATATAGATACAAAGTATCATTCTTTCATTGCTGTACAAGCAGCCTATTTATTTATTTATTCACTCAGAAACATATACTGAACACCTCTGAAGTTCAAAACTAGACATGCCAGTGGTAACCACATGGGCTTGGACTGTCTCACCAATGAGCTGCTCCTTAGAACTCAGCAGTGATGGGAAGGTGATTTCCAGATAGCCAGAACATGCAAAGATTTCGTGCTTTATTCATTTGGAAGGAAGAAGCATATTATATTAGCAGATTAAAAATTATCTGGGGACCAGCAGTTAGCATAATGGCTATGTCTCTGGACTCCCATGTAGTCGACCGCGGTTCGTGTACTGGACCCGGTGGCTTAAAACTCACGCACGTGTGCGTGCGTGCCCAAGATCCCGAGAGGAGAATGGAGGAGAAGGGATTGTGGCGTGGTCATCCCCCCTGGGGGGTGATTTCTCACTTTCTGTCTCTCTGTCTCTCTCTGTCTGTCTGGCAAGCTTACTTCCATATAGCAGAAACCTCTCCAAAAAAACAAAAATTTATCTGAAAAATGTCATTTCTATCTTTATCTACCATGTGCTTTTTTTAAAATTTATTTTTCTTTTCTTTTTTTTTTCATTTCATTTTCTTCCATACTTTCAATCACATTATCATTTGTCTTACAAAATGGATATTTCAACAGGTGAACATTTCTCCCTAGTACTGTTGATAAACCTACGAAATATCTTCAACAGATAATACCACACCTCTTTGTGCCATTCATGCTTTGCCATGTGCTTTTCAGAAACAAACCAAGGTATTCAGAATATCGCACCAAAAATGAAATAGACTTCGAATCTACAGAGCTTTATATATCAGCATCATGTCTGTTTCAACAGTATAAAACTGTTCCTCTTGCATAATAGAATTCCCTTTCCCTGTTTTTAATTTTCTAGGAATCAAAGCTCTCCGCGTGTTATACAAACCCATGGTAATTAACTATAGCAAATTATTATAAAAGTCAAGTGGCTTGCCCTGATTTTCAACAAATTACGCTCCTTACACTAGCTACTCAGAAGATAAACAAGCTGATTACTTAGAACGTATACACTATTTCCTGTGTAATTCTCTTCTAAAGTCAAGCACAGCATTTCATATTTGATGCTCCAAGATATGAACCAGTCTGGGGCAGAATAGAATACAAGCTCTTTAGAAGATCCAACTTATAGCATTTTCTTTTCCTTAGTTAAGGATAGTCTCGACGCGAAGTGTAGATTTACATTTTTTTTTTTCCTAGAATGCGAAGTGTAGATTTACATTTTTTCTTCCCTAGAATGCACTAGGGAATGGTCTCTACACAGTCTCGGGTAGATCATTATAGGATTATATTTATTTTCATTCTGAAAAATCAAAGATTATGAAGACAGAGAGATGAATGCTCTCTTCTTTCCTAATTAATACATCAGACAGCCTATGCTTCAGCTCTCCATAGTTTCCGGGAGCATTTAAATAAAGGATATATACCCCTACTCTCAGGAGTCAAAACCTTGTGGTCTTAGGTTGGTATGCTGAACAGCATTGGAGGAGCATGGTGGCGTCTTTTTTCTAGAACTCATGAACCCTACCGTAAGCCAGTATGCGGGATGGCAGAGGTCTAAACTGTCATTTAGGTATCTGTTATCCTCAGCGCAGTCTTCATCAGACAGTGCATAGATGGCAGAAAGGAGGCCTTCTTTTTGGGGGGAGAGATTTTTGCTATAGGGCTCATGTGCTCGCCAGAGAGAGAGAGAGAGACAGAGAGACAGAAAGCAAGAAGTCATCCCCCAGGGGGGATGGCCACGGCACAATCCCTTCTCCTCCATTCTCCTCTCGAGATTCTGGGCACACACACGTGTGCACCCGGCGTGAGTTTAAGCCACCGGGTCCAGGACTTAAACCGCGGTCGACTACATGGGAGTTCAGTGACATAGCCATTACGCTAACTGTTGGTCTCAAAGGAGGCCTTCTTGAAGCAGCCAAGTATGACTCTTCCTGGTCCATGTGTTTCTTGACTTCATTCTAGGGAGTAGAACCAAGCTAGGATCTTTCACACAGGCTTGGAGAGGGGACCCACTCTGCTCACAGCACCCCAGACTTTTCAGGAAATGGGGCTCCCATCCCCTATATTCATTGACTCAGTCATATCTTCCTTCATTCACATTAATTAGCCTCCTAGTGGAGGTTTGATTCCTCTCACAGCAGGGCTTTCCTCTCCTCTGTCTCCCGGGTCCCAGAGTCCTTGGGCCCTATGGATCTACTCAAGGAGGCTTGGTTTCTCAAGCAGACTGCAGAACTTTGGGACTAGAATTGACCTAAACGAGCCTAACCTTCTCCACTGGAGGCTGAATAATTGCCAGACACAGGCTTGATCTGCCTGGAAGCCAGGTGATCCAACACTCTTCACCAGCCAAGCCTCACAACTTCCTCTGGGCATTCAGATTCTGAAACTGCTCTGTCACCGATTTCTTTCCCAGGCCCTCAAGGCCATTGTATTGCAACCTCTGCTGTTTCCTGACCCGGATGTTTCCAAAAGGACCCAAAGACTTGGAAGGGGTTCTGCCAGGTCAGGGCTCCCCAGCCCTGGAAAATTTTAGAAATAAGATTCCTGCTACAACCCAGGCAGCAGGAGGAACCATGATAGGTTCCAGGGACCCTGAGCCTGGAAAAGAGCTTTGATGTCCCCGAGCCATGGTTAATGGGACCAGTGGTCAAAGATTAATATTTCTGCCTGGGAAAGTCAGAAGTGGATCCAACTGATATCCAAAGAACAATAACTTTCCAAAACTTCTAGTACAAAGACGAATGCATCAGTATCCCTTTTTGGTACATCAACTAGTAAAAATAATGCTTGGAGGATCAGCATCTGGTGTAATGGCTATGCTACTGGACTCTCATGTATTTGACCACGGTTCAAGTCCCGAACCCGGTGCCAGGCACGTGTGCGTGCGTGCCCAAGATCCCGAGAGGAGAATGGAGGAGAAGGGATTGCGGCGTGGTCATCCCCCTGATGGGTGATTTCTCGCTTTCTGTCTTTCTGTCTCTCTCTGTCTTTCTGGTGAGCACACGCACCCTATAGCAAAAATTCCTAAAAAAAAAAAAAAAAAAAAACTTAAAATAATGCTTGGTAAGCACAGAGTCCACAATAAAGACAAAATTTCATCCTAAAAAAGTGAATGCAAGTGGCTTCTGACTGCATTTTATCAAGTCACCATTCTAATTAATTTTTTTTTTTTTGGAGAGGTTTTTGCTATAGGGCACGTGTGCTCACCAGAAAGACAAAGAGAGACTGAGAGACAAAAAGTGAGAAATCACCCCCTAGGGGGGATGGCCATTCCGCAATCCCTTCTCCTCCATTCTCCTCTCAGGATCTTGGGCACACACGCACACGCACCCAATGTGAATTTAAGCAGCCGGGTCCGGGATTCGAGCTGCGGTCAGCTACATGGGAGTCCAGCGATATAGTCATTACACCTGCTGCTGGTCCCTAATTAATTTCTTAATTGTGTTACAAGTCTAACCCATTGTACATTCAGCTCATTCCTTTATAGGCAACTCATAATGAATAATCCAGTGTGTCTGCCAAATTTAACTAAGCTATTTGCGCCTGGACTAGGTCTAAGCCCTTGACTCCTGGAAAAGGCGGACTCTGGAAACTAATAGTTACAGGAGCTTGGCCTTCTAGCTAAACGGGCAGTCCTGACAGAGCTTTCTTTGATGACCTATTGCTTCTGTTCTAGCTGTGGAAGCGTTGACTCATCCACATACATTGAATAATTTATATAACCCTTGTCTTCTCAGGTTGCGTAAACAGAAATGATCACATTAACCTTTTCAACATTAGACATGGAAACACTTACTAGCTCCATATATAGAAGGTGGAAATAAAGCAAAGAGAAAATAGATAGTTCTCCAGAGGAATGAGGCATATGAAAATGAGTAACTATCCTGAGGTTACAGAAAGGTTTGCCCTCTGATTTTAGAAAAAAGTTCTTCCTTGATAGTGACCAGTGATACTAGTAGGAACAGGGAATGTCACTTGGCAGATATAGAAGCTTTTTATTTCTTTATTTCTTTAATTTTATTTATTCATTCATTTATTTTAATTTGACCAGAGAGAGAGAGAGAGAGAGAGAGGGAAAGTGAAAAAGCAAGCCAGCAGCTCTGGGAATCGGACCATGATCAGTCATGTGGGAGTGTCCAGCACCGGGAATCTAACCATGGTCAGCCATGTGGGAGTGTCCAGCACCTTAACCACTATGCATGCCACCTGCTGGCCCCCATAAGTGATTTTTTAAAAAGAATGCAATAGTGTCCAAGTTTGAGTTGACAAAGGTGGAGCCCTGGTGACTATTATTTATGTCAAATATATAGTTAAAGGGGAAAAGAAATTGGAAACAACTTAGGTGTCATTTAATGAATGAACCAAACTGTGTGATGCACTTTGAATGTGCCTCCCAAAACGTCATGTGTTGGACTGTAGTTGTATTGTGAAAAGATTAAGAAGAATCTTAATAGGGCTCTGGTTGTGAAAGATAAAGTCTTTGGGAATTAATTAGTCATCATGGTAGGGTCCCCATGATTGAATCCGTAGGGGGCTTGGAAGGAGAGGGGATGAGACGGAGATAAATAGGCCTGCATACTCCTGACCTCAGCCGTGTTGTGACAACTCGAGATTCCTCGCCCATGAGAAGACCCTCACCAGATACAGCTCCTCACCTAGGACAGCCAAACCATGGACCACATAAACTTCTATTCTCTTAAATTACCCAAAGTCAGGTGTGTTCTGTTATTGACAACAAAATGGACTAGGACAGTGAGATACATCCACCCCAAGGAATGCTCCTCAGCAGTAAAAAGGTGCAGAGTATCGATACATGCAAAAGTTTGGGTGGATCAAGAGAAATATGCTAGCTGGGAAAAAAATTTCAAAATAAAAGTGTAGGGGGCAGCAAATGGCATAGCATTTATGTCGCTGGACTCCCACATGGCCAACCCAGTGGCTTGAAAATCACAATGGCGTGTGTGTGTGTGTGTGTGTGTGTGTCCAAGATCCCAGGAGAAGAATAGAGGAGAAGCAATTGTAGAGTGGCCTTCATGCCTGAGGGTGATTTCTCACTTTCCCTCTCACTATCTCTGTCTCTCTCTAGAAAGCACATGTGCCCTAAAGCAAAAATCTTTTCTTTCTTTTTTTTTTTTTGAGACATTTTTGCTATAGGGCATGTGTGCTCATCAGAGAGAGAGGGAGACAGAAACAGAGAAATCACCCCAAAGGGAGATGGCCACACCGCAGTCCCTTGTCCTCCATTCTCTTCTTGGGATTTTGGGCATGCACGCACATGTACCCAGCATCAGTTTAAAGCCTCCAAGTCCAGGACTTGAACTAGAGTTGACCATATGGGAGTCCAGCAATGTAACCATTATACTATCTGCTGGTCCCAAACAAAAAAAAATATTAAAAAAAAAAAGTTCCTCAAAGACCTTCAAATAGAACTACCATATGGATCCTACAATGCCACTCCTGGGTATCTACCCAAAGGACAGGAGAGCACTCAGTCGGAAGAGTGCTTGCACATCTATATTCATTGCAGCCTTATTCACGATTGCTAAGTAATTGAACCAACCCAAATGTCCACAAACAGATGAATGGATTGAAAAACTGTGGCACATATAAGCCATGGAATACTACTCAGCCATCAAAAACAACAAGGCCCTGGAATTTGATAGGAAGTAGACAAATATGGAAGATTTTTTGCTGAGTGAAGCAAGTCAGGCTATGAAAGAGAGACATTGCATGTCTCCACTTAACCGACTGTCTGTTCTCTATGGTAGAGACTGAAAGACTGGAGAACATAAAAGTATTAAAAATTGTAATGGACACTAGAGACAAAGTGGAAAGAGAGTGTGAGAGGGGAAGAGCATAGGAAATTTTGGGGGGGGGAATGGAGAGGTAAGACACTTGTGGGAAACAGATAAGGTTTATTATCTGTTGATGAGGATGTTTATGGTGGTCTCAACTGGGCTGGACTGAGGTGTATATCATGCTGGGTAAAGTCTCTTCACAATCTAAATGATGTACAGCGATTTAATGTATGAATAATAACAATAAAATATATAAATTAAAAATAAAAATAATAATAAAGTGTACATACAGTACATTTAACATACCATGTTGAAATGACAAAATGACAGAGACGAGGACCAGATTAGTGGTCACCAGTGTTAAGGACGAGCTGGGGTAGAAGCCCTCCGTGGCTATTAAAGAGCAGCACAGAGGGTCCCTGTGTGAGCTCCTCTCAGCTCTGTATCTAGACTGTGGTGGTGGGCCACAGGAATCGGTTCATGCAGTGGAGACACACACACATACAGCTTTCCAGACAAGGGGCAAAGACATGTTTTAAAATGTAAGTTTTATTCTTATTTAGAGAAAGTGAACCTAACAGATCAGGAAGCCACTGCGACTGAGAAAAAGAGTCTGTTACACACAATTCTTTTTTTTTTTTTTTGGAGAGGTTTTTGCTATAGGGTGTGTGCACTCACCAGACAGACAGAGAGAGACAGAGAGATAGAAAGCGAGAAATCACCCCCTGGGGGGATGGCCACGCTGCAATCCCTTCTCCTCCATTCTCCTCTCGGGATCTTGGGCATGCACGCAGACGTGCCCGGCGTGAGTTTTAAGCCACCGGGTCCGGGATGCAAACCGCAGTCGACTACGTGGGAGTCCAGCGACATAGCCATTACGCTAACTGCTGATCCCAGGTAAATGCACTTTCAAGTCACGGTGGCCACAAATCAGCATCTGTCTGCTCCTGCAGTAACATATCTGACATTTTAATTTCCACCTGAGGGTCTCCTGAGTCTTATTTCCCACTTGATTTCAAGCACAGGAGGGGGGGAGGAAAAAAAGGTGCTATTCTTGGCTTTCTCCAAAACCTCAATAGCTATAACCAAGTCAAGAAAAACATAGTCCCCACCTTATTCTCAGCATTTTTCCCTTTATAGGACTGCAAGGCTACAATAAGAACTACATTATCTTATATACTTTGAAATAGGAATCTTACACTAGCCTGACTTAAATAAATAAAAGTTAATTTTAGAAGCTGCCAATTCTTCACCCTGTGAAGTAAAGACATCTGGAGTAACAAAGTGAACTTTAAAGCCCTTATTTAAGTTTTTAAATTCCTACAAGTATTGCTATTACGCAAAATATATGAGAATTTTCAAAACGAAAGAAAGAAATTATTATGCCTAAAAAAACAAAAAAAGAAAGAAAGAAAAAATCTCCTGCTG
>NW_006159552.1:1980555-1984128 GCF_000334495.1 Tupaia belangeri chinensis
CCTCAAACCACGGGGCCCGCCGGCCTGGCTTAAGGGTTAGCCGCTGCTGCTGGGGTGAGCATGCCCTGGCTCCCCGGCTGTCACTTGCTGGGAGAAGTCGAGCTTCATGCACAAAGTCAGAGCTGTGCCCCCAAGTACATCTTTCCTGGATTCTCTCTCTCTCTTTTTAGAGGTTTTTGCTATAGGGCGTGTGCACTCGCCAGAAAGAAAGAGACAGAGAGACAGAAAGTGAGAAATCCCCCCCCCCAGGGGGAATGGCCACACCGCAATCCCTTCTCCTCTATTCTCCTCTTAGGATCTTGGGCATGCATGCACACATGCCTGGTGTGAGTTTAAGCCACCAGGTCCGGGACTCGAACCGTGGTTGACTACATGGGAGTCCAGTGCCATAGCCATTATACTAACTGCTGGTCCCCTGGATTCTCTTTTAGGCTCACTTTCCAGGCTTTTTCATATGACCCTAGGAAAGTTAAGTTAGGTCTCTTCATTTTATTCCTTTTTAATTCATCAGAAATTATTACTATCACCACCAGCAAGCCAACCGCACTTATAAAGCGCTTGAAGAGCTGAAAATTGTTTTGTGAAATAAAAGATGCTTGGTTTAGTACATCAGTTCACACAAAAGAAGCAAACTTTTTAAACGAGCTCAGGTAAATGACAGTTCATTTGGTGAATACAAATTTGTAAAATGTAGTGGGGAGAAACAGAAATAACAAATCAGGATACCCAGAGGGATCCTCGTTTTAGGAGTTTAGGAATTTTATGTGTTGAAGGGGCCCAGCAAGTACACCTGCTATATGAATCTGTTTTTGTTTTGTTTTGTTTTGTTTTTGCTAAAGGACATGTGTGCTTGCCGGAGAGAGATCAAGAGACAGAGCGAGAGAGGAGAAAGCACCCCGCATGGGGAATGGTCATGCCCCAATTCTTCCTTCTCCATTTTTCCCCCTTTGGGGGATTTGGGGCTGGCATGCACATGTACTCAGTGTGTTTCCCAAGCTGATACACCTGGGACTTGAACTACTCTGTTAGCCATGGGGATCTGGCTGTTTATACACCAGGCCCTGTGAGTCTTTTACTCAATCAAAAATTTCAACACATCTACAGATTCAGAACCAATTGAGAAGATGAAGAATTAAAATAACTATTTTTGTTTTCCCCTTTTTTTTTTTTTAATGATTTTGTTTGTTTGTTTTTGGAGAGGGTTTTGCTATAGTGCACATGTGCTTGCCAGAGACAGAGAGAGACAGAGAGACAGAAAGCAAGAAATCACCCCCCCCCCCCGGGGGGATGGCCACGCCACAATCCCTTCTCCTCCATTCTCCTCTCAGGATCTTGGGCACACACGCACACGCGCCCAGCGTAAGTTTAAGCCACCAGGTCCAGGATACGAACCACGGTTGATTACATGGGAGTCCAGCGACATAGCCATTACATTAACTGCTGGTCGGTCCCCCACTTCTTTTTTTGTTTTGTTTTGTTTTGTTTTGTTTTGTTTTGTTTTGTTTTGTTTTGCTATAGGGTGCATGCACTCACTAAAGACAGAGAGAGAAACCACCCCTTTGGCAGGGATGGACACAATGCAATTCCTTCTCCTGCATTCTCCTCTCAGGATTTTGGGTGCCTGGTATGTTTTCCAAGTCACAAGGTCCAAGATTCTAACAGCATAATCGGCTCTGTGGGATGCGGCTGCCTCAACCACCACGCCGACAACCAACCCAAATGACTATTTTCATATGGACAAAAGCAGAACCAGAAGTTTTGCTTGCAAAGGGGGCTACATGGGCTTCTCACATAATTGTCATTAGTTATTGAAGAATTATACTTTTTCAATTATGAATATCCATTTAGTGACTGCTACAATTTCGACCCATGATGCCTATTACGGAGGTTGTTTTACTCCAAGTTACATCTTTGAATGGCACAGATACTGGAAAGTGAAAGTTCACATATTAACAATAAGCGTGAAGGACTTGCTTCGTTTGTGAAATGGACATTGTCAGGCCTATTGGGTGTGATAACCAATTCTGCTACTGATTATACAGAAGATCAGGAGATTCAAAAATGACCCTAGGTAGGCACTCACTACTTGGCCTTCCAAAGGCTGAGCCCAGGCCAAGGCTGATGATGATAGATTTTTGTCTAACATTTGTTTTTTCTTTTTTTGGAGAGGTTTTTGCTATAGGGCGTGTGCGCTCGCCAGACAGTCAGAGAGAGAGACAGAGAAACAGAAAGCAAGAAATCACCCCCAGGGGGGATGGTCATGCCGCAATCCCTTCTCCTCCATTCTCCTCTTGGGATCTTGGGCACGCATGCACACGCGCCCGGCGTGAGTTTTAAGCCACCGGGTCCGGGACGCGAACCGCGGTCGACTACATGGGAGTCCAGCGACACAGCCATTACGCTAACTGCTGGTTCCCAGATTTTTGTCTAACATTTGAGGCCTGAGCTCAGTGTCTCCCTAAGTAGGTATGGATGAGTGGAGAGTAGGTGGATGCATATACTAATTTATGAGCACATTAGTAATGCAAAACCTCTGAACTCTCTGAAGTCTCCTCTTGATCCCTGAAATTTGGTCATTTGATCATCAAGACGGAAGGTATGCAGGGGCAAAGAAAATGCATAAAACCCATCACATCCTGACTCACTGGTATTCAGCGTTTCTTGAAACATATAAGGAATGCCAATTAAGTAGATATTAAAATTGGGGTTTTCATGGTTAGCTATGGGTTTCGGTGATTATAATTTCCCTTCATTGTAGTAAAAATAAAATTGGTTGTATAAATGCACACCTGGGTTTGGTTATACGATTTTAAATCTTCCCCACTTGGAAGTACTTCACAACAATCTTTTTAAAAATATTGCTAATATGCTTTGCTTGAAACTCTTGGCATTAGTTTCTGGAGAGAAAAATTAACTATTCTGGCTTCATATGCTAAGAAGTAGCAGAGACACTCAGAGTGCCATTGTGTAGTCTGCAGAACTGAAGAAGCCTGGACTGAAAACATCTTCATACTCTTCATTTCAAGCCTCAATTTTTTTTAATTAAATTTTATTTATTCCTTTATTTATTTTTAATTTGACAGAGAGAGACACAGAAACAGAAAGAGGGGAAGTGAGAAAGCCAGGCACCAGGTCCAAGACTTGAACCATGGTCAGCCATGTGAGAGTGTCCAGCGCCTTAACCACCATGCCACCTACTAGTCCCTCAAGCCTCAATTTTATCTCTTAGCTACAGGTGTGGGGAAAGGAAGACTGATAATATAAACCATTGTTTTGATTTATCTTATTTCAAATCATATTAGTGTTTTGAAGTTCCTTACCCATGATCAATATTTGTGTGCTTTTTTTGTTCGTTTGCTTGTTTAAATACATCTCATCTTTTCGGTATTCTATCCCCTTCTCTGTTCAGGGCCTTGAATCTTGACCCTAGATCTCTGTATCTTGGGACTAGCAGTTAGCGTAATGGCTATGTTGCTGGAACTCCATGTAGTGGACAGCGGTTCGCATCCCAGACCCGGTGGCTTAAACTCACGCTGGGCGCGTGTGCGTGCGTGCCCAAGATCCTGAGAGGAG
>NW_006159552.1:1984210-1990829 GCF_000334495.1 Tupaia belangeri chinensis
GGGAAGCACACACCCCCTATAGCAAAAACCCCTCCAAAAAAAAAAAAAAAAAAAAAAAAAAGAAAAAGACCTCTATATCTTCCATCAGCAACTGATTAAACATGGACCATTATGCCAACCATACAATTAATCTAAGTGCCATCCTTCCCAGTTCAAGACCACCATGAAATGAAGGGCACTTAACAGGTGGTTTCCAATGGCCCAGACTGAGTTCCATGATTGGCTACAAGATCGTTTTATATTATAGCCAATGTTCTGTATTAATAATCCTCAGAGAGTCTCAGAGGTCATCAAAATCACATAAGGACTGTTTTCCAAAATCATGAGGAGTCTCCAAAGTATCCCTCGAGGGAATAGCTCTAAGTCATCATAAAACTCCTTTCTTACTTTTCACTGTCAATTGTAAATGTATTGTAAATTAAACTTCTGTAAACAGAAGCCCACGTAGAGTCAAAAGGCAAAGAAAGATGGGACTGAGACTGAAAATGGGAAAACGTTTTCCAGACTGTTCTGAACTCCAAGGAGAGTCTTCTCATATAACACGGAGGGTTTTGATTAAAATCTCCAGTTGCTCTGCCGAACAAAAAACTCTTTCATTTTAGGAATTGAGGGCAATTTAGGACATTAAGGAGTTAATAGAGTGATTTGACGTGGGAAGTTGTCTAGCATCATAATATTTACACAATATATTCAGATGGCGTATCAGATGTCCCCCAGAAATTCATGTATTGGACTTGGTTGTACTGTAAAGATGTTAAGTGAGAACTTTAATTTCTTCACAGTGTCCCAAGGTAGGACTTTCAGGTTTGATAATGTCATGAGAGTGGGGCTTAAATGACTGAGTTCTGTTTCTTGGAGGGGACAAAAATGAGATCAGAGTGGCAGAGAGAAAGACATGGATACAGACTATACTTGTTCTGCTATAAGTTGTTTTCTGCCATTTTATGATGCATTGGACTTCCTAGCCACCAGAACTGTGAGCAAGCGCCCTATAGCAAAAACCTCTCAAAAAATAATAATAATAATAATAGATGTTATGTAAAAGTGTAATTCCCTCCTGGGTATGATAATGTCATTAGAGAGCGTCCTTCTGATTGAATTCTGGTACGTTTATGAGAGGGGAAAGGAGACCAGAATATGAAGAAACTTAAGAACTTATGAACTACTCCATTCAAAAATCCTTCCCCCTCACCATGTTGTGATGCCTTTGAAGCTTCCACATAGCCAGAATCATGAATTAAATCACATCGATGTTCATAAATTCACCCAGTCTCAGGCATTTCTGTAAGTAACACAATAACAGACGAACACAGCATAGAGCAAGATTCAGAAATTAAGCTTATCAGTACTCTAACCACCACAAGGGTCATTGTTGAACTTGCTGGTTACCCAAAGGGAGTCTCTACCAATTTATGCTAGACCCTTACACAGATTCCATAACTGATCATTTCATAATCAATTATGCTCCGTGAAGATGAGAGTAGGGTAGTATATATTTTCCAACACAGACCAGTGTAGTTGGAAGTCATTCGATGGCCAGCATTGTAGGAAAAAGTGACCCCATGATGAAAAATCCATTGCAATGAACTGCATTTTTCCAGAGAAGTCAACAATGACTGATTGACTAAAGACGAGTGCGCTAAAAATGGAGTAAGCCCAGGAAGAATGCAACGATTTCTCTGCTTTGGGAATTGGTGCATATGAATAAATTCTAAAGGAATTAAGGCAATGACTACTATGGTTGAGAATAAAGACCTTACCTGTCTTTGTAGTTTCTTTGGGATTAGACATATCATATTGTATTTCCTAACACATTTTTGAGAAACACCTGTTAGTTTGCTAAGGAGAATAGCATGAAACAATCATTATGTTCATTTCCTTCTTTGACATAAAGTTTATGGGGAGAAAATTTGCCCCGGATTCTGATTTTGATCTCACGTGTAAAAGGTAATTTTGTACAGTAATAATGCGATCTTGAAAGATGTGATATATATTATGCTATTGTACCCAATTATTTGCTGTCATCCTGTTACAGGATAGTTTGTACAGCCCTAGTGATCATCGTGTGACTTGCAATGGCTCCCTGTGAGAGGAGGACATTTTCACACCTTGATTCTTGGGTGTAGCTGCACAATTCACTTTGGGCAACAGAACACACCATGTGTTCTCTCCACCATGAGTTTGTTTGTTTGTTTGTTTGTTTGTTTTGAGAGGTTTTCGCTATAGGGTGCGTGCACTCGTCAGAAAGAAAGAGAAAGACAGAGAGACAGAAAGCGAGAAATCACCCTCCAGGGGGGATGGTCACACCGCAATCCCTTCTCCTCCGTTCTCCTTTTGGGATCTTGGGCACACATGCACATGCGCCCGGCGTGAGTTTTAAGCCACCAGGTCTGGGATGCGAACCACGGTCAACTACTTGGGAGTCCAGCGATGTAGCCATTACACTAACTGCTGGTCGCTCCCACATGAGCTTTGAGAACAATTCCGTGATTCTGCTCTTCCTTTCTTTCCTTCACTCATGAGAATAGTTTGTGTCAAGTTGAGCTCTTCTTTCTTTCTTTCTCTCGGTGATATTTTTGCCATAGGGTGCATGTACTTGCTGGAAAGAAACAGAGACAGTGAGAGAGAAAGCAAGAAATCCTCCCTCCACCCTCCAGAGGTGGGAAGATGACCACACAGCAATCCCTTCATTCTCCTCCTGGGATTTTGGGTCCGTTCTCCTTTTGGGATCTTGGGCACACATGCACATGCGCCCGGCGTGAGTTTTAAGCCACCAGGTCTGGGATGCGAACCACGGTCAACTACTTGGGAGTCCAGCGATGTAGCCATTACACTAACTGCTGGTCCCTCCAACATGAGCTTTGAGAACAATTCCGTGATTCTGCTCTTCCTTTCTTTCCTTCACTCATGAGAATAGTTTGTGTCAAGTTGAGCTCTTCTTTCTTTCTTTCTCTCGGTGATATTTTTGCCATAGGGTGCATGTACTTGCTGGAAAGAAACAGAGACAGTGAGAGAGAAAGCAAGAAATCCTCCCTCCACCCTCCAGAGGTGGGAAGATGACCACACAGCAATCCCTTCATTCTCCTCCTGGGATTTTGGGAGCACACATTCCTAGCATGATCTTCATGCCACTAGATCCTGGACTCGAACCATGGTCAACCATGTGGGAATCCACCACCTTCACCACCACACCACCTGCTGGCACCATGAAGCTGTTTCTTAAACTTATATCCTTGAATTAAAACCTAAAACAACATGTAAAGAGGACAAGAGATAAACTTGTGTTGTTGTAAACCACTGAAATTTAATTATTATTGTTTGCTGTAACATAAGCTAAGAAAGTTGAATATACAAAGCAATCAGGCTCAAGATGAGAAGCCCACACACTAAGAATAGAACTTCAGAGGCAGAAGGGGTGTGAGTGCTTAGTAACATTATTAAGTTCCTGTTCCAGCCAATGAACTTCCTACTCCTGGACTCTGAAATACGTATAAGACAATTAAAAATCATTCAAGAGTTAAAACATAACTGAAGAGGATTATGGAAGTGTTTTCAGGGAGCAGAGGCATAAAAAAGCTGAAGTTTCATCTGCTCTGACAAGAAGATTATAGATAAAACTAAGAAATGCAGTAACGGAAGTCTAAGCCTGTATTTGAAACAATAAAAGTAAATACAAGGGGCCAGGGGTGGCATAGTGGTTAAGGAGTTGAACTTCCACGTGGCAGACCGAAATTCAAGTCCTGGATCCAGCAGTTTGAAAATCATACCGTGTGTGTTTGCATGTGTGTGTGTGTGTGTGTGTGTGTGTGTGTGTGCATGCTCCCAAAAATCCCAAGAGGAGACTAGAGGAGAAAGGATTACAGAATAGCCATCCCCTCTGGGGGATAAATTCTCACTTTCTCTCTCTCTCTGTGTCTCTCCCTGCCTCTCTCTCGGGAGCACACGCGCCCTATGGGAGAAAAAAAAAAAAAGTGCTAAAGCCTTTACCTTTATTATTAACTGAATTTAGCTTAACTGAGCTGAAAGTTTTCCTAAATGATATTAAGTTCACCTTTTCTTCCTTCGTATCTGTCACAGTGGAAGAAGAACCTTGCCTCCTACTCTCTGTACCCAACATATTATAAGGCCACTCCCTTCCTATAACCTTATGGCCATTTCTCTATCAGCTGCCCTCTTTGTCTGTACTAGTTTCTCCCCATGTGAAAACACGTGTAGGCACCCAACACCCTGAGCTGCTGGAAGGCTGAAGAAAGGGAGTATCGGCATAACGAGATCCCACCAAGAGTGCTTCTCCCTCTGTCTCTGTGCATGCACACACATACGTACTCATCATCACTTTTTCTTACTAAAAAACAAGAAATTGAGATTTAAGCCAAATAGCTTCCTGGAATTCGTCATTTTTAAAAATTAGTACCCACATTTTGCATTTGAATGTAATCAGGTGCCACCCATTTCTGAAATTCTATATTGCCCATCAACATCTGCCCAGTAAGCATCCATAATCATCTATAATCATCTTCAGTATGCTATGTTTAACTTGTCATAATATCTATCATACTTTATCCTAATTGTTTGTCTTGCCTGCATTCAACATTCTATGTAGGCCAACTCTTTTTCTATATCAAAGTAAAACATGTCCAGAGCAATTTTAATTGCAAAATTCATGAATGCATGAATTGATGGAGAAAGAAATAAAGGACTTATTTAGTTCTAGTATAGAGGGACCATAGGATAGGTGAGTAATGAAAATTAAATTGGAATTATAGGTTGTGGTCCCATCCCAGAAAGCTTTGAAAGCCATGTTAAGGTGTTTGTTCTTCCCTCGGTAGGAAATGGAATACTATTAAAAGATTTTGAGCAAAGAAAAGTATGTTTCAACATATGTTTTACAAATACGGTGGCAATAAAGGTGACATGACATCTAACTTTTGGAGTCTATGCACATCCTGTTGAACTGAAGTTGCAAATGAATTTGCGCTCATGACTTGAAGCTATGATACACAGATTGAGGAAAGGGTAGACTGAAGATTGTGATTCTATGAGGCCTAAAATAATCCATGCATGTGACATTAACTACTTAGAGTAGTACAGACTTAAAAAGAAGGTGTGATGGGGAATCAGCAGTTAGCGTAATGGCTATGTCGCTGGCCTCCCACGTAGTTGACCACGGTTTGCGTCCCAGACCCGGTGGCTTAAAACTCACGCCGGGGGCATGTGCGTGCGTGCCCAAGATCCTGAGAGGAGAATGTAGGAGAAGGGATTGCGGCATGGCCTTCTCCCCTGGGGGGTGATTTCTCGCTTTCTGTCTCATGTCTCTCTCTGTCTGGCAAGCGCACGCGCCCTATAGTGAAAACCTCTCAAAAAAAAAAAAAAAGGTGTGATGTAAGGAATATGTAATAGACCTAACATAGTTCAAGAATTCAGCTAGTTTTGCAAAGGGAGAGGGAAGAGTTGGAGACAATGCAAGGGTCTCTAATCTTGCTGGTAATGGCATTAATCAAGACCAGAAAATTGGAGGAGGAAAGTGCCCTTCAGGAAACGAAATCAGCAGTCAGGGCCAGCAGGTGGTGTGGTGGTTAAGGGTGCTGGGCTCCCATGTGGTCTGAAACTCCTGCCAGGCACATGTACATGCATGCCCAAATCCCAGGAGGAGAATGGAGGAAAATGGATTGTAGCATGCCCATTTCCCCTGGGGGAGAGACAGCTCACTTTCCCTCTCTGTCTCTGTCTGTCTCTCACTGGTGAGCATATGTGCCCGGTGGCAAAAACCTAAAAAAAGACACCACGGTTGGTGTAATGATTACATTGCTGGACTCCCACGGAGTCAACTGTTGTTCAAGTCCGGACTCAAAAGCTTAAAACTCACACCGGGTGCGTGTGCGTGCGTGCCCAAGATGCTGGGAGGAGAATAGAGGAGAAGGGATTGCGGTGTGGCCATTACTTCTGGGGGCTGATTTCTTGCTCTCTGTTTCTCTGCTTCTCTCTGTTTCTCCCGCAAATGCACATACCCTATAGCAAAAATCTCTCTAAAAATAAAAGAAAGAAAGAAATCAGCAGTCAGCTGTAGATGCACTGAGATGGAAGTGTTGATGAAATGCAGAATAGCAATATATAGGCTCAGACAAATGCTGGGGCTAGAGATGAAGGCCCACCCAAGACTCATCTGCAGAAGGTTAATAAGTGCGAGGTGGAACTATTTCCCAGGCACAAAGTGGGGGAACAAAAAGAGAATCCAATCAAAGACACAAGGCTTTATTTATTTGTTTTGTTCTGTTTTTTGGAGAGGTTTTTTTGCTATAGAGCACGTGTGCTCACCAGAAAGACAGAGAGAGACAGGGAGATAGAAAGTGAGAAATCACTCCCCAGGGGGGATGGCCACCCCGCAATCCTCTGTCCTCCCTTCTCCTCTCAGGATCTTGGGCACACACGCACATGCATCCAGCGTGAGTTTAAGCCACCGGGTCCTGGACTCAAACTACGGTCGACTACATGGGAGTCCAGTGACATAACCAACTGCTGGTCCAAACACAGCCTTTATTTTTGAAAGTGCTTAGGAAGAACTAATCAAAACACTTATGAAGAGTGGTGAGAAATAGCGAAGATTCAGGAAACTGTGGTA
>NW_006159552.1:1990856-2005650 GCF_000334495.1 Tupaia belangeri chinensis
GCTTCAGGAGGGGACAGAGCCTCAAATGCTGCAAAGAAGAAAAACAAGCTGAGCCTACGTGACACAGTCCACAGCATACTAGACTCCAGTGCTGAAAGCACATCACTGAGCACGGGTTCTGATCCCTGCTTGGCCGGAAAGCACACTGGTGCACACATGGGCACCAACATTTTGAGCTGCTAGAGGGCTGAAGAAGGGGAATCATGGCATGATAGACCCTGCCAAGGCTGGTTTTTGTTTCTTCTTCTTTCCTTTTGCTGTGCATATACACAGATAGACGCTCCTCAGCTTTAAAATAAAGGAAAATAAAACATTGATGTTAGATCAAATAACTCTCTGGAATTCATGGTCTTTAAAAATTAACGTCCACCAGGACCAGCAGATGGCAAATTCTACTGCATATTGGAACCAACAGTTGGCATAATGGCTGTGTCGCTGGACTCCCATGTAGTCGACCACAATTCGAGTCCCGGACCCAGTGGCTTAAACTCACACCAGGCACGTGTGCATGCGTGCCCAAGATCCTCAAAGGAGAATAGAAGAGAAGGGATGGCAGCGTGGCCATTCCCTCCTCCCACCCACGATGATTTCTCACTTTCTGTCTCTCTGTCTCTGTCTTTCTGGTGAGTGCACATGTGAGGAAAAAAAAAAAAAAAGCCTCTCCAAAAAAATTTAAAAATGAATGTCCACCATTTCCAGAGTCAGATAAAAGATAAAACTGGGGAAAAGAAGTTAATACAAAAGACAATACTAATATATTGTGAACAGTGGAGCTTCGTTTCTATTGATAGTGTTGACATTGACTAAGTACATAACTTTATATAAATCATCTAGCCCTCCGCAATGGCTTCTGTTTATCATCTGTGAAATTAACTAGTTAAATTGACTGATCATTTGACCATCGTGTCTAACTCTTGGAGTCTATGCACATCCTGTCAAACTGGAGTTGTAAATTAGTTTGCTCTCATGACTTAAATCTATGATGTTCAGTATACTTAACTGTTCACTATGATGTCTTCATAATTTGATTCTATAGAGCTGAAGATTCTTTAGTTATTAGTCACTAATTTCCTTACACAAATTCCCAGATTTCTTTTTTTTCTTTTTCTTTTTTTTCTTCTTCTTTTTTCTTTCTTTCTTTCTTTTTATTTCTTTCCTTTTTTTTCTTTTTTTTTTTTTAAAGAGAGATTTTTGCTATAGGTCATGTGTACTCACCAGAAAGACAAGAGAGACAAAAAGCGAGAAATCACCCCCAGGGGGAGATGGCTACACCACAATCCCTTCTCCATTCTCCTCTCAGGATCTTGAGCACACATGCACATGTGCCCAGCATGAGTTTAAGCTACCGGGTCTGGGACTTGAACCACGGTCAACTACATGGGAATCCAGCAACATAGCCATTACACCAATTGCTGGTCCCAAAATTACCAGCTTTCAAGAAATGGTGAAATCAAAGCTTTTTAACTTTAAAAACCATGATAAGATACACATGTGCTTTTAAAAACAGAGTGATGCCTATGAATGTCCTTTTAAAGCTTTGTTCCTAAATCACAAAAGTAGTTTTGCAAAGAAGGGTATAGTATGACATTTATTCACCACAGTTAGGTATCATTTCTTCCAGACAAATAGCAAAAATATATCCAAAAGGCCCAATTATAATAGCTAAATATTTCCATAAAGAACATCTGGCTTTTGGGCAAGAACTTGAATGGTTTTATGACAGTTATTCTGTTTCTCTGAGATGCTTCATGCTCTGACGGTGCAAATGCACTCTTCTTGGGCTGCTTTTCCCTTCCACCTAGGAAACGATTCCTTTTTATTTGTTTTTCCTTCCTTATTTTTCTGTTTCTGATCCAGGCTTAATGGCAATGCCAGGGTAGAGCTGCAACTTTCCACTTCTTCTCACATACCTCATTTTTACCTGTACATTTCCTTTATCTCTGTTTTATTTTAAGTCTAAAGTATAATGTATCAATTATAATCTTTTCTTTCTTAGCCTTGATTCTGTTCAGCTATTGTCTTCAGATAGTATATATCCATGAAGTTAGTCCTTGGCATGAAAAGGACAGACAGACCATTGAAATCCTCCTTCCCCACTTTTATTTTTTTCTTTTGTTGGAGAGGTTTTTGCTATAGGACACGTGCGCTCACCAGACAGACAGAGAGAGACAGAGAGATAGAAAGTGAGAAATCATCCCCCAGGGGGGATGGTCATGCCGCAATCCCTTCTCCTCCATTCTCCTCTTGGGATCTTGGGCACGCACGCACACGCACCCAGCGTGAGTTTTAAGCCACCGGGTCCAGGACATGAACCGCGGTAGACTACATGGGAGTCCAGCGACATAGCCATTACGCTAACTGCTGGTCCCCCTTCCCCACTTTTAATAGATAAAAATGCCAGGAAGAATATAGAAATCATTAAAGCAATCCCTAAAACAAGAGAGGAAGCAGAGCATACAGCAGTAAATGGAATTTGAAGCTTCAGGATTCCTGGGGATCGCAAGAGTTAAGCTTTCATACTTGTCCAAGCAACAAGAGTCTAAACAGTCAAAACAGATGGCATAATGCTCACATCGCTGGACTCCCACATAGTTGACCGTAGCTCATGTCCCGGACCCGGGGGCTTAAAACTCACACCAGGTGCACGTGTGGGCATGTCCAAGATCCCAAGAGGAGAATAGAGGAGAAGGGATTGAGGCATGGTCATACCCCTGGTGGGGGAGGAGTTATTTCTCTCTTTCTATCTCTCTGTCTCTCTTTATCTCTCCAGCAAGTACATGTGCTCTATAGCAAACATCTCTCTCTAAAAAAAAAAAAAATAGTATCCACCATCTAAGATCTCATACTGGGGAGCCAATAGTTGGCATGGATGGTGTTTAACTTGCTGGATTCCCACATGGCTGACTATGGTTCTAGTCCTGGAGTTGGTGGCTTGCTTTCTCACTTTCTATTTCTGTCTCTCTCTGGTTAAATTTTTTTAAAAAAATAATAGTAAGATCTCATAATGGTTTGCCTGCCTGTGACCATCTGTCTATTAACCATGACGACTGTGTCTTCAGCCATAGCATTGATGGGCAGATTGTTTCTGGCTAAGACAGTGAATTGAAATCACATTACAAAAATCTTCCAATTTAGTACCTACACAAATGTTGTACCTACACAAAATTTCATCTGCAACCAAAATATCCATCAATGAACAAATGAATTTTGGGAACAAGCAGTGAGCGTAATGGCTATGTCACTGGACTCCCCCGTAGTCAACCGCGGTTCGCGTCCCGGACACGGTGGCTTAAAACTCACGCTGGGCGCATGTGCGTGTGTGCCCAAGATCCCGAGAGGAGAATGGAGGAGAAGGGATTGTGGCGTGACCATCCCGTCTGGGGGGGGATTTCTCGCTTTCTGTCTCTCTGTCTCACTCTGTCTTTCTGGTGAGCGCACGCGCCCTATAGCGAAAACCTCTCCCAAAAAAAAAAAAAAAAAAGAAAAGAAAAAAAAATGAACAAATGAATTTTAAAATGTGATATACCTCTATAATAGAATACTATTCAGCTATAAAAAAAAAGGAAGGAAATCCTACCATATGTGATATACGAATAAACCTTGGTGACAGTATGCTAAGTGAAATAATCTAGTCACAAAAGAAAAAAAAAACTAAATGATTTCCCTTACGTGCCATATCTAACATGGTAAAACTCATAGAACAATGGTTGCCAGGGGCTGAGGGCAGAGGGGTGGGAATAGGAGTTGCTATTCAGGGGTGTAAATCTCTAGGGATCCGCTATACCACCTTGTGCCTAGAGTTATCAATACTAGACCGGACGCTGAAAATTTTCAGTAGTAAAAATTTTGGTAGGCAGCTCCATGTTATGAATTCTTGCCACGATTTTAAAATTTCACCACTGAATAACTTAATTCTACAAATTCCAAAATCTGGCAACCAAAAATATATATATATATATATACAGCCCTGAAATGAAACAGCAGAGTTCAACAACCAACCCTAACCCCATCTCTTTTTCTCTTCTTCAAAATACGTATTGGCAAATCCAGTATTTTTTAGACTATTCAGAATTAGGAGATAAATAATCCACCGAGTGTTTCTTGATGTTTTCCCTTTCTGAATAAATATGAAAAATGGGTATTAGTTAAACCTTGGTATGTATTTTCAGAAGCAAAACTGGGGCCTACAAATTCTAACAAAGACTACCTACTGCTTCAGCAGTTTCTCCTGCCTCCCAATCACACTTAAAATTATTTCCTTGTAATAAAGAAAAAAAAAATGAGTAGGTTACTAGCTCTTAGGTACATAGAGTAGCTATGTGGTAAGAGAATGATGAAAGTTACACCCAGATGGGACCAGTAGATAGCGGAATGGTTATGTCGCTGGACTCCCATGTAGTCGACTGTGGTTCGAGTCCTGGACCCGGTTGCTTGAAATCACACAGGGCGCATGTGCATGTGTGCCCAAGATCCTGAGAGGAGAATGGAGGAGAAGGGATTGTAGCGTGGCCATCCCCCCGGTGGGTGATTTCTCGCTTTCTGTCTCTCTGTCTCTCTCTGACTTTGGGTGAGTGCATGCTCTCTACAGCAAAAATCTCTACAAAAAAAAAAGAAGGTTATACTCAGAGTAGAGTGAGTAGAGACTCGGGAAAGAGCTACCAAATGATGCACCAACTATGCAATATAGTATATAATAGAGAAAATATATTTCTTTTAAAAAGAAAGGCTCTACCAATCAAAAAATTGAGATGAAGACCTAAAACACACACATACACAAAGGAGACAAAAGAAAAAATTCCCCAGATCCATTCTCAAAGTAAGTTAAATGATCAACTCAATAAAATAGTGGAAAAATCATTAATAGAAGATAAAATCAAATGAGCAGCACCATGCTGGTATTTAGTAAATATGTAAACATTTATTGAATAAATAGTCAGTATTTTAGATCTCACGAATTACATTTAAAACCAAAAATATCACTACCCAAAGAAAATACATATGAGAAACAGCACGCGCCCTATAGCAAAAACCTCTCCAAAAAAAACCCAAAAAAATCCTGGAAGGAGAACTAAGGAAAAGGGATTGTGGCGTGGGGTGATTTCTCACTTCCCCTCTCACTGTCTGTGTCCCTCCCCACTCCCCACCTCCCCACTTTCCCCACCCCCATGAGCACATGAGCTCTAAGGCAAAACCTCTAAACAATTTATTTTCACTGGAGAATTTTTTCCTTTGAATACTCACAATAACAAATAAGCATGTTGGAATGTTAAAATATGGCTAATTATTTTCTTGTTTGTACGTTTTCATATTTTTTTGAGAGGTTTTTGCTATAGGGCGCATGCGCTCGCCAGATAGACAGAGAGAGACATAGAGACAGAAAGCAAGAAATCACCCCCCAGGAGGGATGGTCACACCGCAATCCCTCCATTCTCCTCTCGGGATCTTGGGCACACACGCACACGCGCCCAGTGTGAGTTCTAAGCCACCAGGTCTGGGACGCGAACTGCGGTCGACTACATGGGAGTCCAGCGACATAGCCATTACTCTAACTGCTGGTTCCCTGTTTTCATATTTTCAATTTAATACACTTTTTAAAAAAATAATGAAGGAACATTACTTCAAAAATACATTAAGAGGTTAGGAAAAATGAGTATATATTAAAAAGAATCAAGTGTAAATTATAGAAATATAGTCATAGAAGGAAAAAAAATGAAAGAAATAAAGAAACTGCAAATTAATTAAAAAATAGGCCACACCCAGCTGAAGAATCATTGTATTAGGAGACAGAATAAAGGAAATTTTCTGGAATTTACTTTAGAAACATAATGAGATGAAAACTGCTAAATAAAATTGAGATATGTTCTGAATAAGAATATATATTGTTATATATCTAGGAGTTCCAAAAGGATAGAGTAAGAGAGAATGGGAGAGGGAATCAGCAGTTAGCGTAATGGCTATGTTGCTGGACTCCCACGTAGTCGACCGCGGTTCGTGTCCCGGACCTGGTGGCTTAAAACTCACGCCGGGCGCGTGTGCGTGCGTGCCCAAGATCCCGAGAGGAGAATGGAGGAGAAGGGATTGTGGCGTGACCTTCCCCCCTGGGGGGTGATTTCTCGCTTTCTGTCTCTATGTCTCTCTCTGTCTGTCTGGCGAGCGCACGCGCCCTGCAGTGAAAATCTCTCCAAAAAAAAAAAAAAGAGAGGGAGAATGGGAGAGACATATTATACAAAAATAATGTTTGAGGATGCTCAAGAAATAAGGGGAAAAATTAATCTTCAAGGTTCAAAATCCTACCAGGCACTATAGAATATTCTTTAAATCCACTACGTAGCGTAACACAGTGCAGCTCAAAAGCATCAGGGGAAGAAAAAGTTACTAAAGCCATCAGAGGGAACAGACAGATAATGTACAAAGATAAAACATAAAATGTTTTAAAATGCCAGCAACCTTCTTATCAGTATCAAAAGATGCCAGAAAACTGAAATAATATCTTTCAAGTGCCAGGAGAAATCATTGCGAATGTTAACATTTTATTTACAAATTGTCACTTAAGAGCCAGGAGAAAGAGAATTCTTTTCCAGCTACCCGGTAGACTACATAAAACCTCATTACAAAAAATACCAACCCACTCACGTTCCACTAAGAGGAAAAAATACATCTTTCCTAGCCAAGGGCCAGACAGTGGCACAACGGTAACACAGCTCTGTGAGGCTGACCGATGTGTGAAGGTTCCAGGTTGGCATCCAGAGACTTCCCTGAGTATCTGAGACATGCATGTCCCCATGATCCTGGCCTGACTGAGTCTGCAGGCAGACCACAGCAAGGCTTGGTGGGGGATGCTGTCTCTTTGTCTCTCTCATTCGTACAAAAAAATAAATAAATGTTTTTAAAAATCCATCATATTATACCATAAATCTAATGGAAAAGCAACACCTATTAGCAATAAAAAAAAGCTTTTTTTAAAAGGGGCCAGCAGGTGGCGTGGTAGTTAAGGCGCTGGATCTCACGGAACCAACTGTATAATTCCAGCTCTGCACCTGGCGGCTTGCAAAACATGTCAGGTGCCTGCATGCATGCCCAAAATTCCAGGATAATGGAGAGAACAGATTGTGTCATGGCCATCCCCTTAGGGGTGATTTTTCTCATCCCCCCCCCTCTCAGAAGAGCGTACATGCTCTATAGCAAAAAACTGTAAAAAAAAAAAAAATGTAAAAGAATGACCATCTCCATGAGCAGCAACAACAGCAACGAAATAAAGGCATCAAGGTTTGGTTACATCAAAGGTATGGCTATGTCGCTGAACTCCCACATGGTCAACCGCAGTTCGAGTCCCAGACCAGGTGGCTTCAAAATCACACCAAATCTTGCATGTCCAAGATCCCAGGAGGAGAATAGAGGAAAAGGGATTGCAGTGTGGCCATTGGCCCTTGGGGGTGATTTCTCAACATCTCTGTCTCTCTGTGTCTGTCTCTCTCTCTCTCTCTCTGGTGAGCACATACACTGAAGGGCAAAAGACTCTAAAAAAAGAAGAAAAGTCCCACTGCTGTGACAGCCTTATCCCATTGGTTACTGGATCATAGGGTAATATGAGGGATCCCTAAGAATGCTGAGGGTCACTCAGGGTAGTGGTCACCACTAAATTTTTCTTATTGCCAGAGGGAGTATGTGCTTCCCAGAGAGAGACAAAGTACCTCCCAAGAAGTTGTAATGACACTCCAGTCCTTTTCCCTCCATTTCTCAATCCCATCAGGACTCTGGGCACCAGCCCACATGTGCCCGGTATATTTCAGGCCACTACACTGAGACTTGAACTGCAGCTGGCCAGGTAGGTTCCAGCTCCCCAAGCACAGAGCTTAAGCATATGCCATAGGGCTGGTCCTACTAGCACATTTTTACCTTCAACTCTTCCATGGATGTTTTTCTAGCAAAATCTAAAGTGTGTGTGGTTGTTACAAAAATTATACATTAAAGACTTTGAAGTGAATGGTTGATGACTAAAAATCAAAAGACATAAAACATATCACTTTCAAACACATAAAGGAGAAATTCGAATTTCCCAAATCTGTGAGGGGACCAGCAGTTAGCGTAATGGCTATGTTGCTGGACTCCCATGTAGTTGACCGCAGTTCAAGTCCCGGGCGCCGGGCACATGTGCGTACGTGCCCAAGATCCCAAGAGGAGAATGAAGAAGAAGGGATTGTGGTGTGGCCATCCCCCCTAGGGGGGTGATTTCTCGCTTTCTATCTCTCTGTTTCTCTCTGTCCGTCTGGCGAGCGCACGCGCCCTATAGAGAAAACCTCTCCAAAAAGAAAAAAAATCTGTTGGGACCCTGCTTGATTTTGTCAGTTTCTTCTAGAAAACTTTGATTCTGAGGTTTTATACTATTGTAAAAGCAAAGTCATCCAAGAATGCCATCTCCCGCTCTCTAAAGGACTTCTCTAATTAAGAGAAAAAGAAAATACATCTTTCCAGTAGAAAGGACCCACTTTGCCTTAGTAGATGACCAACTGGGATGCCTAGAATATATTATCCCCTCTTGCTGGCTACAACTTAGGAAGATTATGAATGGTGAGGGTGCTGAAAAACACCTCAAGTCTGCTACACACTCACCTCAAGGGCAAGGATGTGTTTAGTCAGAAGAATGGAGACACTAATGGCTTAGGTTCACCCAATGCCTAACATCAGTATCAATAAATACTAGATACCAATGGAAAAATAACAAGAAAATGAAGAAAGCAAAAGAAACACTCCAAGGGCTTGACCATGGTGGTGCAGGTCGTAGGGCATCACAGTGTAATGCCAGAGCCGTATGGGAGTACTGAGTTTCTATCCTGAACACACCCCACACATCTGTGATTCTGGCTGGTTAGGAGGAGATCATGGTATGACAAAATCAGGTTGAGGGTATTTGTCTATCTCAGTCACAAAAGTAAAAAATAAACTATTATTTTGTTGTTTTGTTTTGTTTTGTTTTTCAGAGAGATTTTTGCCATAGGGCACATGCACTCACCAGTAAGACAGAAAGCACGAAATCACCCCCCAGGGGGAATGGCCATGTTGCAATCCCTTCATTTCTATTCTCTTCTTGGGATTTTGGGCATGCATGCACATGCGCCCGACATGTTTAAGCCACCAGTCCAGAACTTGAACTGCAGTCAACTACAAGGGAGTCCAGCAATGGAGATATTATACCATCTGGTGGTTCCCCCCTGCCAAAATATTTTTATTAAAAAACCCAGTCATGGGGAACCAGCAGTTAGCGTAATGGCTATGTCGTTGGACTCCCACGTAGTCGTCCGCGGTTCGTGTCCCAGACCCGGTGGCTTAAAACTCACGCTGGGCACGTGTGCGTGCGTGCCCAAGATCCCGAGAGGAGAATGGAGGAGAAGGGATTGCAGCGTGACCATCCCCCCTGGGGGGTGATTTCTCGCTTTCTGTCTCTATGTCTCTCTCTGTCTGTCTGGCGAGCGCACGCGCCCTACAGTGAAAATCTCTCCAAAAAAAAACAAAAAAAACAAAACAAAACCCAGTCATGGTGGCACAGCAGTAGTGCAAAGTTCTGCCATATTAGAAACCAAATGGAAAATTGGGATTCAGCTCCTGGGTCAACTTATACGTATGCCCATTATTCTGGCTGGCTAAAAAGCTGGAGGGGGGCGGGGGTCACAGCATGAGACATTATTGAGGGTACTTATTTCTCTCTCTCTCCCCCTTTCTCATAAAAGAGAGAATTAAAAAAAAAAAATCATTGTTGGGACTAGCAGTTGGCATAGTGGTTATGTCACTGGACTCCCATGAAATTGACCACAGTTCAAGTCCCAGACCCAGTGGCTTAAACTCACGCCAGGTGTGTGTGCGTGCATGCCCAAGATCCCTAGAGGAGAACAGAGGAGAAGGGATTGCGGCATGGCCATCCCTCCTGGGGGATGATTTCTCACGTCCTGTCTCTCTGTCTCTTTCTGCCTTCCTGGCAAATATACGTGCCCTATAGCTAAAACCTCTCCGAGAAAAAAAGAAAAGAAAAGAAAAGAAAGAATTGCTCAAAGGTTTATCAACATTGAGACATTTTTTTGAAGAAGTTATTTATCTTTTCTCTGGAGAGGGGAGGTTTTTGCCTTAGGGTGCATGTACTCACTTGAGAGAGACACAGACAGTAAGAGGGAAAGTGTGAAAGCACTTCCCCCCCGGGGGCGTGGCCACATCACAATCCCTTCTCTTCCTTTCTCTTCCCAGGATCTTGGACATGCATGCATATATGTGCATGGCATCATTTTGAAGCCACCAGATCCAGGACTCAAATCGCAGTCGGCTATGTGGGAATCCAGTGATGTAATTGCTATATCATCTATTGATCACAATGAGAATCACCCTCCAAGGGGATGGCCACCCCTCAGTGCCCTCTCCTCCATTCTCCTCTCATGATCTGGAGCATGCATGTACACATGTTCGGCATATTTTCTAAACCACTGGTCCAGGACTCGAACCACTAAGTCAGTCATATGGGATCCAGCGTCTTAACCACCATGCCATCTGCTGGCCCTATCTTTAAGGAAAAATTCCATGATGATCTAATTTCTTCATGTTTCAAAGTGGTTATCCAGTGTCAACAATTGAGATTCAAAGTAAGAAAAGGAAGAAGGTGGAAGAAGAGGAAGGGAGAAGTTAATCCATAATCTTAGGCACAGAAGAATAATTATGGATGGATAATAGGTAGATGATAGATGGCTAGATTATATAGATCAATAGATATGAAATTGGAATAGATGTGAAAAAGTGAAAAAAGACAAAATACGAGACAATAAGCATAGCATGATCTTGATTTGTAAAAACAAAATTAGACTTTGTTAGGATGGTGAAACAATAGACAATAAACAGAAATTAGAATTTGGCCAGTGTACCAAACATAACATGTTCACATTTCACTTCACATGGTTTGAATTTTTTATTGTTGGAAATTTTTTCAATCTAAGCTTCCAAGAGTTAAGTATTCTTTTCTTTTTCTTTTTCTTATTTATTTTTATTTTTATTTTTGGAGAGGTTTTTGCTATAAGATGCATGTGCTCACCAGAGAGACAGAAAGCAAGAAATCACCACCCCCCAGGGAGGAATGGCCACACCACAATCCCTTCTCCTCTCAGGATCTTGGGCACGCACACACGCCCAGCATGAGTTTAAGCCACTGGGTCCAGGACTTGAACCGCGGTCGACTACATGGGAGTTCAGCGACCTAGCCATTATGCCAACTGCTGGTTGGTCCCCCGAGAGTTAAGTATTCTTTTATAGCATATGATTATCATTGATCCTTATAAGGGTTATCTTATTTTATGAATATCTGTATTTATGGGCTTCTCCCTCTGTCCCTCTTTGTCACCTCCATTCACTTTCCCCATTGGCAATCATTCTAAAGTGTTTAAAAGGCATCACTCACTGTATATGTTTTGTATTGATGTATTTTTAAATGATACAAATGGTACTCTTACAAATTCTGTGCCTCGCTTTTAGCACTCAGCACTACGTTTTTATCTTCTCCCTATTGTTAATTTTGTGTTTCTGGTCTCTCGTTTCAAATTGCCCACATATGTCCCCTACCCTTACTCTCCACTCTCCCAGACATAGACATCCAAGTTGCCTCGACTTCCTATTCCCTCGAGCAACACCACAACAAAGCCTCCTTCTCACTTCCTTATGGGTGTGATTTCTTGGTATAGAAGCCCGAGAGCAGAATAGCTGTGAAAATGAACACATATATGTTTAATTTAACTAGGCACTGCCAGACAGTTCCAGTTTATAAGAACATACTAATATTTTTAAATTAAAGAAAACACTTTAAACTTCTGGCAAAAAAAAAAAAATAAAATGCTTTATGACAAGCAGTCTTTTTTTTTTTTTTTTAATAAATCTATCACTCATTCTTTACCATGAACCAGCCTTCCCATAGGGAAATGAGATTTTTCTCTACTGAATTACAATATGAGAAAGAGAACACATTTCTTTTTCATAGGATTGCCTGTTTCCCAATGGGGAAGGCAATGAGGATTTTAATTCAACTACACCCAACATGGCCCAGGAACCAGTAAAGCTTGTTCTGCTTCCCTGGGGTCAGTCGCCCAAGAATGCCAACTTGGACGTAGAGAGTGAGTAGGTTCATCCAGGTTATGCCATGTAACAAGGATGGTACAAGGATTTAACTTAATTAAAGCAGAGTTGGCATAACCATGAGTTGAGTTTTCTCAAATTTGTTTACAGTCTTCAAAGAGGGACATCTGGCAACTCTAAAAAAAAAAAAAATCAATTTTGTTTCTTCAGAGAAAACTACACTTTTCAACTGAAGTGAGAAATATAATTTCTGAAATTGGATTAAATTATAGCAAGTTGTGCGTGGAGAATCGATAAATAAAATAGTAGGCAGTGAACACTGCATTGGATGAATGCAGCTGTGAGAGGAACATTGTAAATAATGAGATCTTGTTAAAAAAAAATCATAATATTTTATGGGGCCAGTGGAAGCATGGTGGTTAAGGCACTGGACTCCCAATGACCAACTCCATAGTTCGAGTCTCAGACCCAGTGACTTGAAAAACACACCAGGCGTGGGAACCAGCAGTTAGTGTAATGGCTATTTCACTGGACTCTCACGTGGACAACCGCGGTTCGCGTCCCAGACCTGGTGGCTTAAAACTCACACTGGGCGTGTGTGCGTGCGTGCCCAAGATCCTGAGAGGAGAATGAAGGAGGAGAAGGGATTGCGGCGAGGCATCCCCCTTGCGGGGTGATTTATCACTTTCTGTCTCTCTGTCTCTCTCTGTCTGTCTGGTGAGCGCACATGCCCTATAAAAAAAAAAAAAAAAAAAGCCCAAAAAAAAAAAAAAAAACCACCAGGTGCATGTGTATGCATACCTAAAACCTTGAGAGGAGAATGGAGACGAGATTGTGGCATGGCCATCCCCCTGGAAGACTACTTCTCACCTTCCTTCTCTCTGTCATTCTCTGGTGATCATATGTACCCTATAGCAAAAATATAAAAAATAAATAATTTTACGATTTGTGACATAAACATAGTCCATTCTATTCTGTGAAAAAAAAATTAGTTCTGTAGTTTTAATTCATGATTTATGCACAATTAAATATTTCTGTTTCTGAATGGGTGCTCCTATTCCTGACTTTAAAATGTCATTGCATTGGGGACCAACAGTTAGTGTAATGGCTATGTCGCTGGACTCCCACGTAGTCGACCGCGGTTCATGTCCCGGACCCAGTGGCTTAAAACTCATGCCGGGTGCGTGTGCGTGCATGCCCAAGATCCCGAGAGAACGGAGGAGAAGGGATTGCGATGTGACCATCCCCCCCTGGGGGTGATTTCTCACTTTCTGTCTCTCTGTCTCTCTCTCTCTCTCTCTCTGGTGAATGCACGCACCCTATAGTGAAAAACCTCTCCAAAAAAAATGTCATTGCATTGATTCTCTTTGTTCTCACTGAGCACAGATTCTGTCTATACCAATGTGGACATGTAAGTGTAAAGAAGTAGAGGGGACCAGTTGGGGACACAGCAATAAAAAGCAATGCTCTGGGAGGCTGACTCACAGGAGAAGATTTGGGGTTCACATCCAGAGACACCCCGTCCCCGAGTACACCCTGCATGAATATGCCCACAATTCAAGGCTAGCTGAGGCTGGGGGCATATCATGGCGTCAGTATCCAATTGGGAGTGCTATCTCTCTGTCTCTCTCTCAATCTCTCTCCATCTCTCCATCCATCTCTGTTGTACATTGATGAAATAAATTAGTATTTTTATAATGTACAATAGTAAAAAGAACTCCAACTTCCAGATACTTCCACTGATGCCTAAAATAACAGAAACAGCTGAGTACTTCCACTAATGCCTTGGTCATTTTGCTTTTCCTTAGTCACTTTTCAACATTGGGTTTAATTTGTTGGCCTCCTTTGTCTACTTCAAGGTCAAGACAGACCTGTCCCCATACCTCATCCTACCTGGGCTTCAGGGAAGGTAGGACATTTGTATAGTCTGTATACATATATATGGTTGTGTGCACTGTATGTTTTCACTCATTTATCCCCTTACTTACATTAATTCTATGATTTAGGATCCACTCACCCCCAAAACCTTAGAAGGCACTGGGAGCCAGCAAGTGGCATGGCAGCTAAGGGACTGTATTCCCATATGACTGATCATGGTCTGAGTCCTGGACCCTGCAACCTGAAAATCACGCCAGGTGTCTATGCACAAAATCCTGAGCAGAATGGATGAGAAGGGATTGTGGCATGGCCATGGCCCTAGATGATTCTCTCTCTTTCTCTCTCTCTCTCTCTCTCTCCAGCGACCACATGGCAAAAATCTTTAAAAAGAAACAAACATCAGCAACAAACAACCTGAAAGGTGGAATAAGAAGCGGAAAGGATGGAATCACCAATCACAATTTTGATTACTTTCTATTACCAAGATGAGTTTTACATAAACACCTATCTGATGAATCAGACGCCGCTGAAAATTTTTACTTTGCCAGCTCTGCACCATGACAACAGAATTCCGAACTCCTTTCTGTGTATATATGATAAGAAACCAGAGGTAGGGACCAGCAGTTAGCGTAACGGCAATGTCGCTGGACTCCCATGTAGTCAACCATGGTTCGCATCCCGGACCTGGTGGCTTACAACTCACGCCGGGCGCGTGTGCGTGCGTGCCCAAGATCCCGAGAGGAGAATGGAGGAGAAGGGATTGCACCATGGCCATCCCCACTGGGGGGTGATTTCTTGCTTTCTGTCTCTCTGTCTCTGT
>NW_006159552.1:2005982-2023069 GCF_000334495.1 Tupaia belangeri chinensis
TAAAAAAAATCTTGAAACCTATTCATAGTTTTTTTGTAATACACAATTTTCCTAAACTTTTTGGAGACCCTGTCATCCTTAATATGCAGTAGTTTGTTTGTTGTTGGGTTTTCTTGAGAGTTTTTGTTGTTGTTGTTGTTGTTAAAGGGCACATGTGCTTGCCAGAGAGACAGAGAGACAGAAAGCAAGAAATCGCCCCCCAGGGGGGATAGCCACACCGCAATCCCTTCTCCATTCTCCTCTCAGGATCTTAGGCATGCACGCACACGCGCCTGGTGTGAGTGTAAGCCACCGGGTCCAGGACTCAAACGTGGTTGACTACATGGGAGTCCAGCGACATAGCCATTACACCAACTGCTGGTCCCAACATACAGTAGTATTTGCCTTACTATTAAATAAAGACGGGCTTCCTGTGGTACCATGCCTTGCACTAAAACACCTCTGCTATATTCCTTGTGCTCTAGCACAACCTGGACTTCCCACCAGAGACACGACTCTCCTATAAGGTGATTCTATCTATTTACTATAGGGTGTATGGACTCACTGTAGAGAGACAGCGAGAGAGGGAGAGAAGGAAAGTCAGAAAGCCCCCCCACCCCCAGAGGGGATCCCTTCTCCTCTCGGGATTTTAAGTATGCACACACTTGCACCTGGTGTATTTCTCAAGCCACTGGATTCAGGACTTGAACCACGCAATCAGTTATGTTGCATCTGGCCGCCTTCACTGCAATGCCACCTGGTTGGTCTGACACTACTGTCCTTTAGCCCACAAAGATGAGTTGTTTTGTCTCTAAAAACCACCGTTCAGATGAGCTCGGCGTGTACCTGGACAGAAGTCATAGTGGTGACTTCTCCAGCCTAGCTCTGAGCTGGTGAACCTCTTCAGTGAGGAAGCTGAAGGGGCCACCTGGGCCAGCGAGGGAGATTCCTCTGTGTTATAAAAGAAGTCAAGGTGTGAAAACACGAAGGCAGTTCACAATTCAAAAGCAGTTGGAGAAATAAGTCAGTAAACCCAAAGCACAAAAGTTTAATAAAAGCACGTGTCTTATTAGGTGGGAGATTGACCACATAACCTCAAATTATTTGGTCAGTTCTAAGATTCTATCTATAAATAGAAGATGCTCCACACATTCCAAAAGCTGAAATGTTTAACAGCAAAGAAATGAACTTCAAGTGGCATGAGCAGACATGACCACTGCTGTCAGGCTGCAGGAATTAAAGAAAAGCAAAACCAACACATAAGTAAACACACGACCAGGCAAGGCTATCTCCTTGAGGTGTTTGAAAAGTCCCTTCTTTGATACTTGTAGGGGACTTTCAACCTTCTTTTTGTATTTTTGGATGTCAATAGTAGACAATAAGACAATGACAGAAATCGGTCAATACGTGGGAAGGTGAGTTACAACTGGCAAAGAAAAAATTGTCAAGACAAAACTTGAATGGCTTCATCATAATTCCAGCACGCTGTAAGGAATAGAGATTATTTTAGGGACAGTATGTGGGAGAACCAGAGAGATGACTTTTTGTTTTGATATCTTCAAAGAATGTATCTTGAAAAGGAAAAGAAAACAAAGAACCCAGTATGTTACAATTATTGGCTGTGTAAAAAGCTAGTGAAATAAGATAAGAACGAACCACAGAAGATCTTACTGCATAAAGAAAGTGGTAAAAGAGTCTAAAGTTAATCAGTTGGAAATGTTTTTCTTTCTCTGATTCAAAACACATTTCTCTGAAAATGTTTCTGTGTCTGAAAAATACATATACCATTTTTCTAAATTTAACAATGCTGAGTGAAAAGTAAAAGGGCATAATTATATATATTTATTAAGTATATATGAATCTGACTGCTTACTATATTATTTATGACAGGTAAAATTCTTTTTTTTTTTTTTTTGAAGAGGTTTTTGCTATAGGGCACGTGCGCTCGCCAGACAGACAGAGGGAGACAGAGAGATAGAAAGCGAGAAATCAGCCACCGGGGGGGATGGCCACACCGCAATCCCTTCTCCTCCATTCTCCTCTTGGGATCTTGGGCACGCACGCACATATGCCTGGCGTGAGTTTAAGCCACCAGGTCAGGGACTCGAGCCGCGGTCGACTACGTGGGAGTCCAGCGACATAGCCATTATGCTAACTGCTGGTCCCATGACAGTTAAAATTCTAATCTTGGAAATTCTTAAAATTTTAATTAGGTATTCTTAATAAAATCTAATTTTATTAAAATCTTAAAATATAAGTAATGTTCTATTCGGACTGCCAAACCCAAGTAATTTAGCAAAATGTTCAAACATCTGCTTCTTTTTTTTTTTAAAGAGAGATGGCCATGCTACAATCCTTTCTCATCCATTCTCCTCTTGGGATCTAGGGCATGCATGCACATGTACCTGGCGTGAGTTTCAAGCCACCGGGTCTGGGGACTCAAACAGCAATTGACTACACGGGAGTCCAGAATGTAACCATTCCACCATCTGCTGGTCCCCAAACATCTGCTTTTAAAGCAAGCTTGGCAAATGTTAGAAAATGAAATTGCTCCTCCATCCTCACTCAGATTATGTATAATTGTTGTCAAAACATGCTGGAAATGAACTGAACCACTCTTAAACTTCCAGTAATTCACAAGGAAGCAAATAAACTGAGAAGATTGGATGAGATCTGTAGAGCTCCACAGCACCTTACAGATAAAGCTCAGTCCTTCATGTTACAAACAGGCAAAAGGAATCAAGAAAGATAAAATAACTCCCCAGCGCCACCCAGCGAGCTCAGGAGGAAGTCGGAGTCAGATCTGAAGCTGTGCACTGCCTGGTCTCCTGTTCTATGGGCATTTTCTCCTGACCAACTATGCTCTTTCCCAGGGGTTCCAATGAACTATTTTTTCTTCCCTTGAAATAACATAAATTAATCCACATTTATTTGAAATAGAATCACTGGTGGAAACTTAAGTCATTAAGACATATTACAATTGGTTACCCAAAAAACCATGAAGAGTCATTAGAAGATAAAGCTGGAGGCTCAGATTTCATTTGACGTACTTATTATTTAAAAAAAACTGTGCCGGCATTTCATTTTCTCTGTACCAAAATAAACTGCTCTATTTTTCCATGAACTCGCCGAAGTCCTTTTCGATATTTAAATCCATTCTGGAACAGTTTGAACACGATGTAATTTTTACAACACACAATTCATTCGCGTAAGGTGTACAATGACTTTCAATATATTCACAGATGTATGCCCATCCCACAACCAATTTTAGAATATTTGTATTAGCTGAAAAGAAACCCAGTCTTATTAGCCTCACCCTGAAACTTCCATTCCACCTCACCACCCTTCGCCCTGGGCAACCTCTCATGTTCTCTGCCTACAGATCTGCCTATTCAGGACATTTCATATAAATGGGATCATACAATGTGTGGTCCTCTGCAACTGCTTAAAAACCACTTTTTAAAGACTTAAAAAAAAAATAAAACATATGCAGAAGCATTTATTCAAATCGTTATTTTTGTTTTGTTTTGATTTTTAGGAATCTAGATGGCTTCCCAAAGTAAGTTCAAACTTCATACTTCCCAGGTGTTTTTAATGCAGTTTTACTTTTATCCGCAAGAGCATGATCAACGTTTTACCATACTTCAAGGAGCCCTCCCTGAAAACTGACCGGTTTCAGAGTCATTGCATATTCTTTTGTGACCCCTGCTGGTTGAACGGAGTAGTGTGTTTTCAAAATCCGTCCCTTGGACTATTTTCCTGTAGTAAGTCTTAAAATACTGACCAAAGCACATAACGATTCACTAACATAAAATGTCATTGAAATTTACTTGCCGTGTGTAAGTATTCTATTCTTTACCTAGAAATTATAAAGCTTCGTGGTAATCCTGAAACCGTTATTGAAGCCATGTCTGAAAGTGTTACTTTCTTAATACTTTTCATTGTTCACGGGACAGTACTTAATCTTAAAGTATTTCACTTCAATCCTAACAAAAACATAACGTCTAAAAGTTCTTTAATTCCTACTTAAACGAATAAAATATACAAGATAAGGATTTTACTAAAACAATGTGTGAAGACTACTAATAAAATAGAAAACATATGTTAAAAAATGCATAAACAACAATAAAGTTTCTCTAAGGCTTAAGGCTTGTGAAAATTATTTTTAGTTCGGTTATTTAACATATATTTAGCTCTTTGAAGGTATGTCTCAATTTTAAGTGGTTTTAAAATTGAAGCTTTAATATGTAATTTACGGAATATTGTTCTTAATATTAAATTGTCAGTTTTTTAAAAATTAGAGAAAATAATATATATAAATAGATTAGTACTATTAGTACTTCACAATAGATTAGTACTCCCGTTTCACAAACATTAGAATTCTTTCTGATTTGTAATAAAACTTTGTAATCTTAGGACTGGTACTTCAAAAATCTATGCCTAAAACTCTTAGTAGGAATTTAACCATTTTTAAAACATTGGCTCCAGAAATTGTTTAAATCTTGCATACAGCTTTAGAAATCTTTAGAAGTGAGTGTTTGATTTAACACACATTACTCTGAATTTCCTGGTTTTAAAAGAAGAAGAAGAAGAAATAACATCAAAAACTCACTTGAGACAGATGAATAAGTATATTTTATTAGACCTCCAGTTTCTTTACTATTATTTGTATGTTCTGGGTAGATTTACACGGAATACTGTATTCTATTTCATGAGATTTTAAAACATATCCATGTAATACCTAGGGCAAAAAAAATTATTTTAATCAGCTTATGTATAAAAAATAAACTTTTTCAGTTAAAGGATGCAAATTGGGTTACTATACTTGTTTTTAAGCTTTTAATAAAGCATCGAAGGTGAAATATACCTAGGAGATATTAATGATTAATTATTCCTTTATATGCAAAGTACAACGAAGAAAGGTATTTTTCATTGAGTCTGCATGTAGGTGGGCTTTGGTTTCTGAAGTCTAACAAAGTGTGATCATAATCAAAAAGCACATGGGGGAACCAGCAGTTAGCATAATGGCTATGTCGCTGGACTCCCACGTAGTCGACCGCGGTTCACGTCCCGGACCCGGTGGCTTAAAAAACTCACACCGGGCACGTGTGCATGTGCGTGCCCAAGATCCTGAGAGGAGAATGGAGGAGAAGGGATTGCGGGGTGACCATCTCCCCTGAGGGTGATTTCTCACTTTCTGTCTCTATGTCTCTCTCTGTCTGTCTAGTGAGCGCATGGGCCCTATAGTGAAAAACCTCTCCAAAAAAAAAAAAAGCACATGACAGGACTTGGAAATCTCATCATCTATTACAGAAAGAAAGAAGAGATAGGAAAACCAGTCTTCAACTGGCTTTGGCAAAGAGAATAGATTTTTTTCAAGATTATCAACTGGATTGATGAGGGGAAAAAAAAAAACACACAAGCGAATAAGCAAAAAACTGGAATGAAAAGAGCATTCTTACATAGGTTATTATTGTAGGTATTATTGTAGGTACCTCTTAAAGAGGGTAGTAATGTACACGTTTTGATGTAGAAAACAATGCTCAGAAAGTGTCCCTTCCGTGTTTATACTACATCATTATGTACAAGATTGATCCAAGCTTTGCTTTTTAAATAAAACAGCCTTCATTTCCTACGCATTTCAAACCTGCAGAGAACATTAGCATCCTTGGAATTCTGTATTTTAGTTTGTGACTCTGAAATCTTTTGCAATCACTTTATCCAAAAGTCGAACCAAAATTTTAAACACTGGCAAAACATTTGGTATTTCTTTTTTTTAATTTACAATTTGTATGGGCTAGCTCAACCCATTTGTCTGGTTAAAAGAAAGGGAAGAAAAAAAAATGAGAGATGAGGTATTCCCTTGGCCTAGAGGCGCTGGATGGTGAGCCTAATGAGACGGCAAGCCCTTGTCTTGAAGGAGTTTCTACCCTTTGTCAGAAAATCGCCAGTTACTCTGTAGGGCTCCAGCAACGCTTTGATACTGATCAGCTCATTCAGTCCCCTGGCCCTCAGATACACTGGTGTTTACCCTATTAGGCAGCCGCATTTCAATACAGTGAAACACATGTTTGGCTGAAACCTGATCCTCCTGTTCGCCAGCTCCCATGATGCAGAGGTTAGGGAGACAAGACAAAAGACTGTTGGCGACAAAGGAAGCCAAATTAAGAGCAGTCTCCCAGAGACAGACATCTGGCTAGAACGCGGCCCCTCCGGGCTGCTGGCCCTCCTCGCTGCTGGGCAGCGTGTGCTCCAGTGACAGCCCCAATAAAATTTCACTGCAACAGGAAATCTGGAGCCACATCCTGGCATTGACAAGGTAATGAGGCCCCACCAGACGCAAGTGAGTCTCTTGTATCTGTGCAGGGGGGTTATGGTTACAACTCCCATTTATGATCCGCGTAGATTTGTTACCTGTGTCTGTGTCTTCGACAGCAATCCATCAGGGGAAGCACTCAAACATTGAAACAGATGGGGTACCAGCATATCTCCTCTCTGGGGGGGTTGGGGGGGGTCACGTCCCCTAGGGAAATTTCTAACATGGTCATCATGATCTCCTATTTAATTCAATAGACATTTTTGCATTTTACCATGAACCCATAAGACGTGTGACTGTGAGGTTTTGTTCAAACCCCTCTAGGAACATTTCAAATTCATCTTATACTCACATGGATTCAAAAGCCCTATACAAGGGCACCTCAAAAACCTTATGGAAAAAAATGCAATTCAAGCCCAAGTTTATTTCAGTGCTTTTTGAAATCCATATATACTTTTTTTTATATAATGGGCATTTTCCATGAACTCTCTGAAGACCCCCAATATGTCATTATAATTATTATCTACTAAGAAACCTACTTTTGAATTTCCTAACAAAATGCAAAGCTCTATCTTCAAAGTGTTGTTCTCTTAACTGTTCGCTCTCCTCGGCACTAGGGGGTTGGGTCCTGGTTCTTTTTTTTTTAGAATTATTTTATTAAACTTTATTTATTTATTTAAATTTAACCAGAGAGGAACAGAGTGAAAGAGAGAAAGAAAGTGAGAAAGCAAGCTGCCAGGTCTGGGACTCAAACTGCTGTCAGCCATGTGGGAGTCCAGCGCCCTTAACCCCCATACTACCCCTGCCAGCCCCTGATGATAGGTTCTTAAGACTGAGGAAGTGCCCTAAAGTATCTTTCTCCCTCTTTCTCTTAGATAAATAACATGGGAAGGAAAATAGTAGAAACTTCTAGAAAGAAATCTTAGGACTGGTTCAGTGGTGTAGGTAAAGAGGTCTTCCTTAGGCAGATCTACTCACTCTCTGTCAAATCTGACCTGCTGTCCTCCAGACTCACTGTACCCCAGGGATATCTCAGCACCCACACCCCATTTAACGGCTCATCCTCCCCCATTCAACCTAGCTCACCCAGGAAAGGAGCAGTCAGTCATCATAAGGGACTAGAAATGAAAGCGCCATCATAAAACCCTGCAGCCACTTCCAGCAAATCTAACCAAATTTGCTACAATTTATGAGAAAGTCGAATCTGTTTGTCACACGTTCTAGACCATGGAAGCACCTCACAAACTTCTAACTTTAACACTTAAGAGGGAACTTCAAAAAACATGTGGAAAAGGGGAATTAAAGTTCCACTTTGTTTTGCTGAAAAAAAATGTAAATCCATGCTTTTTTAGTAATATACAGTATTCATGAACTCAAAAGACCCCTCATAAATGCGTCTTACATATATAATAAGGATTCGTGGGGAGAATAGAGAAATCTTGATGAACAGAAATAAAGTTACAGATAAATAAGAGGAAGAGTTTCCAGTATTATAAAATACGGCAGGGAGAATGTGGTTAACACAAACCTACTGTGTACTAAAAAAAAGGATTTTGAATCTTTTCAACATGAAGTAATGACAAATGGTTAAGGTGACAGCCATCCCAGTACCCCTACTGAGTCATTATACATTATATTCTTATACTAAAAAAAGCACTGTATCCCCATGAATATGTAATATTAAATATAATTTAATTGCTAAAATTAAAATAGAAAAAATAATATATATATATTTGTACACTTATATGCAAGAACTGATATAATCAATTCACCTTAGCTTCATTAAAACTAGCAAAAAAAAATTTATAAATATCATTTTTAAAAGAAAATAGCATATAACCAGATGCTAGGAGTCTGAGATACTTTTAAATACTTTCTCATGGGAAAACGTTGAATAAATTTTTTCTATTAAAAAGCCTAGGGCTGGCAGGTGGCATGATGGTTAAGGTACTAGACTCCCACATGACTGACTGCAGTTCGAGTCCTGAACCCGGTGGCTTACTTTCTCACTTTTCGTTTGTCTCTCTCTCTCTCTCGGATCAAATTAGAAAATAATAAATACAATAAAATATATGATTCTTATAAAAAAGAAGTCTAAGTATATGAATAAGAATCAGAATATGAATAATAAGCAAAATATGTAAGCCAGTGTTTAGCCAGGTCTTTCAAACTGCATGTTTACTCCTAGGTTCTATAACCTAAGAATACCTTTTTTTTTTTTTTTTAAGTGATGAAACTTACAAATGAATACCAAAAAAAAGAATTTAAAAAATACTGAAGTGAAAAAGAAATTGCATTAGTTATCAATAATGCCATGTTAAAAGCTGAGGTGAAATTGAATGTCAAAGAGCTAACATTTATTATACACGTGTTCAATCTCATTAAAAACCGTGTGGAGTACTAAAATGCCCCATAGGGAAGCTGCAATACTGATGCAGTGATCAGAAAATGAAACCCATGTTTCCTACAGTCAGTCATCCTAGGTGACATGTCCACAGACTACCGCAAAGCAAACCTTGCTTTTGCGTTTCGTTCCGTGTCGTCCCAGTTTATGTTAGTTCCTTGTTTGAAGCTTGCAGTCTGTTTATTTTTCTTTTTTTTTTCCCCCCTCTGAAGCAGAGGTAGGGATTTTTTTTTTTGCGAGAGAAGAGAGTGAGATCAGGCGGTTCTGCTTGGTTAGCTTCAGTCTGAAAGAATATGTTGTCTGTTTCAGTGTTGGCCGAGGGGCCAGGGAGCATTTGGAGCAGGCAGGATGGAGAAGGTGACCAGCTTGTCAGTTTCCCTATTGCTTCCTCGCTTTATGGTGAGGCTTCTTTATTTAGTAAGAAGTGAACTCTCAGACAGAACTTGAGAAACATGTTAAAAATGTAAGTACAAAAACAAATCTCAAAGCCAAATATAATCATTTGGGGATTATCATTATTTTAGACTGTTACTGTGATTTCTTTTTTGGTTCTTGGTTGAGAAATAAAGAGAGAAATTTGCTGCGATGAATGAAAGTGGACAGATTGCTTTTCATCGTTTATTTTTCTGTCCAAGAAAATAAAATATTGCAAGTGGGCACACGGCTCACTAACACAGCAGTGGGCTCACTCACACTTCCCTTCCAAAGAGGGAGACAAATCGTTGTCACCTCAAATCACCGTCACCAAACCTCTGTCAGGAGTTCTAAGGGTCTGTTTTATTCCCAAAGCAAGCCTGAAGGTCAAACCAAGATTACTTCCCAAACCACAATATTTCCAGTTGTGATAAGTGAAGCTAGGATTGATTTCCCTTAGCACCTCAGCCTTCCTGGTGATGAGGAAGTGTTTGAACATTTTTTGTAGAAGTTAGTTTATTTCCCCCTTGAGAAAGCGATATAGGCACCCCTACGAGGGTTCTCACATGGTGTTACACTCTGTCTCAGTAGTCCCGGGTCATGATCATATGTGAACATACACTGCATGGACAGCGAGATCCCACGTGGACCCAGTGGTGTTGCCATTATGCCATTAATTTGTTCAAAAAAGAAAAAAGAGGGAACCAGCAGTTAGCGTAATGGCTATGTCGCTGGACTCCCACGTAGTCGACCGCGGTTCGTGTCCCGGACCCGGTGGCTTAAAACTCACGCCAGGCGCGTGTGCGTGCGTGCCCAAGATCCCGAGAGGAGAATGGAGGAGAAGGGATTGCGGCGTGACCATCCCCCCTGGGGGGTGATTTCTCGCTTTCTGTCTCTCTGTCCCTCTCTGTCTGTCTGGCGAGGGCATGCACCCTACAGTGAAAATCTCTCCAAAAAAAAAGAAAGAAAAAAGAGTTGAAACTTCAACTCCTCAACATCAGCCCCTCAGTTAAGGAAAGACAATGCAACCACTTCGAGCCACAGACAATGCCAAAACATCACAAGGTAAATTAAAAGCTGCACTGTAATCGTTTGAACCAGCCTGTAATTTGCAAGGGAACAGGGCAAAACTCAAAGCAAAGGCAGATCCCATCAGTCGTTCTCATTCACTAGAAAACCTTGAGCAGAAAAGGAAAAGTGAGGGGGAAACAGGACAATTGCGTGAAGAATTAGGTCACGACTTTCTGGATCTGAGAAGGTATAGCCTCACCATTGGTTTCCGCCATGCACAGAGTCCACACCCTCCCATGCCTACTTTGTATTACTCTATGCATGAGAGCAATAACGAATACGCTTTCTCAACAGGCGATGGACACGGCCCTTACTGCTAGATGCTTTTTATATATTTACTCTAATTTTCACAGTCATTAAGATGTCATCATCTCCCATGTCACAGATAAGGTCGATGGGCTTGTATGTGTCTGTGCCAGGTCTGTCTCATCCCAAGCCCATCTGTTATAAATACATCACACCATCAAATGATAAAATTAGAAGGAATAGCCCAAACTGGGACCAGCGGTTAGCATAATGGCTATGTCGCTGAACTCCATGTAGTCGACTGCAGTTCGAGTCCCGGACCCGGTGGCTTAAACTCACGCTGGGCATGTTTACATGCGTGCCCAAGATCCTGAGAAGAGAATGGAGGAGAAGGGATTGTGGCATGGCCATCCCCCCTGGGGGGTGATTTCTCACTTTCTGTCTTTCTGTCTCTCTCTGTCTTTCTGGCAAGTGCATGTGCCCTCTAGCAAAAACCTCTACAAAAAAAAGAAGGAATAGCCCAAACTAATCAATCCCATGAAGTATTTTCAAATGTATAACATGGGAACCAAAATTCTAGAGCATATACCTCAATTGTACGACCTATTGTGGGTGAATTGGAGTCCTTCGTAATGGTGAAGGAAGTCTCTCTTGAGGCTGTTGCCTGTCAAATGCTTACATATCTGCTAAATATTGAGTCATCAGGAAAATCATGACACATTTTTCTGTTTTTCTATGTAAAAATGTGCAGTGACTGTTTTTTTTTTTTTTTTTTTTTTTTTTTGGAGAGGTTTTTGCTATAGGGCGCGTGCGCTCACCAGACAGACAGAGAGAGACAGAGAGAAAGCAAGAAATCACCCCCCAGGGGGGATGGCCATGCCACAATCCCTTCTCCTCCATTCTCCTCTTGGGATCTTGGGCACACATGCACACGCACCCGGCGTGAGTTTAAGCCACCGGGTCCAGGACTCAAACCACGGTCGACTACGTGGGAGTCCAGTGACATAGCCATCATGCCAACTGCTGGTCCCTGCAGTGACTTTTTTGATGATCCAATATTATGCACAACCAGGCTTTTGGGCAGATGAAATGAGAGAGAGCATGAGCCCCCTTGACATTGGGCATACCTGGGAAGTGTCACTCTCCTGCCTGCGAAGGCCACAGTTCAGTGCTACATTAATGATAAAGAAATGCATGAAGACACACATTGGATTCTCTTAGAAGACCTACATGAAAAGATGCCTCCATGGGTATAGCAACATTCTAGAATTAGCAAACAGCATACGCTGTTTTTCTTTCATTGGGTATTCAGCCAATTTCCACACAAATAACTGTTTTCATCCCCAAGAGCCTTTCGCAGGCAGTCCCTGACATCCGGTGAGTTTTGTTCTGTTAACCATTTCATGGTTAACACGTGCCTGGAAAACAGACAGTTTGTATCCCAGAACATTTTTGCTACCATTTATATAACTTCTCCTTTTAGAACTCCAGTTCTATCAGAAAGCAAGTTGAATAAAGCATTATTTCCATTATTACTTTCATTTTAAATCTGGTAGGAAGAACATAATCTTGCAGCTTCCTGAATATTAAAGTGACTGGCTCTGGTTCAAACTAATTGGGAAACAGCTGATTTAATGGGGAGAGAGAAAAAAAGAGGGAAGATGGAGTTGGCCTTGCTCCTCCATGAATAATGTGTCCTAAAAACACGGATTCTATTCTGTGGACCTCGGTTTCTTCATCTGTTTGCCACATCATCCCGAAACTTGAATTTCCAAGTCCTATGATTTTGATGAGTACCACGGCAAGACCAGCTCTCACTGATAACAAGAGCTGGAAAAACCCTCTCAGGAACACTAAGCAGCACCGGGTTCTGATCCAAATATTGAAGCATCTCAGGTTTTCAGCTGGTCCCAGACCTCACTTGTCTACTCTTTAATATTTTGCTCTTGTTGATATTCCTAATGACCTGGAAACACAAGTGACAGTTTCTAACATATATGAAATTCTGCAAGATCTTCAATGATTCCACTGGGAGCTGCAAAAGCAAACAAGCTTTTTTCCCCTCCTCCAAAGTTTTTTCTGTCCAATTTTAATAGTGGAGAAGAGTTACTAAATCTCTTTGACTTAACCAATAATGCTGTATTTATTTTATATAAAGAATGACCTGAAGGGACCAGCAGTTAGCGTAATGGCTATGTCGCTGGACTCCCATGTAGTCGCTGGACTCCCATGTAGTCGACTGAGGCTCAAGTCCCAGACCCAGCGGCTTAAACTCACGCCGGGCGCATGTGCGTGCGTGCCCAAGATCCCGAGAGGAGAATGGAGGAGAAGGGATTACGGCATGGCCATCCCCCCTGAGAGGTGATTTCTCGCTTTCTATCTCTCTGTCTCTCTCTGTCTGGCAAGTGCTTGTGCCCAATAGCAAAAACCTCTCTAGAAAAAGAAAAAAAAGGAAAAAAAAAAGAAAGAATGACCTGAAGAAAATATTTTAACACACTAACATTTGTTCATCTTAAATGGTGAATCCCTGAGTTTTGAGTATATTCCTTTCTGTACTTTTTTTTAAAATTTTTCCAGTAGAAAAGGCAGTAAGAGATATTAAATGCATAACATTAAAATAAGAAATTAAAGTTTTCTTAAAAAATCATCGCAAACCTAGCTTTGAAATCAGCTGTGTTTAATTCCCACATGTGTTGATAAAATGACATTTTCTTCCCTTAGAAAAAGCTGTTAAAAATAATTAGAAATAAGTAAATAAGAAGATAGTACCATATACATCATGTTTATCAGAGAATTTTACAGTCTAGGTCTATTAGGTATTTCGTTTTCTTTTTCCTTTTGCTTTTATCTACGTTTATTTTATGCTGACTTTATTCCTGTGCCATAAGCTTTTGTTTCTTCAGTTTCCTCTGGGATATCTTTTTCTTCAGTGCGACTTCCTCTTCCAGTTTAGGAACAATTTGCTCCTTTTCAGCTCATGTGTAAGTTAATCCGCCCATGAGCTCTGTATGTACGATGGCGCATCTTGGGTGTCTTGTTCACCTGCATGTGCTCCATGACCAGAGAATCGACATCTAACTAACCCCTTAAGTTCAGCAATGACTCTCTGCATTTTTAAGCACGTGCAGCAAAAATTCAGCACTCTTTGTGGGCCACCGACCTTGTGTCCAGCCCCTCTGTTTAGCCTGGGCACATCGACCAACTCCACCATTGTAACGACAGAATGGCACACACGGGCTTCTGTAAAGTGACATCCTTCAGCTACTTGGTGGCTTTTTGGGTATGCATACCCTTGATGGCCTGCCTGGGCAGTTTCACGAGTGTTCTTTTTTTTTTTTTTTAATTATTTATTTTTATTTATTCATTCATTTATTTGCATTTGACTAGAGAGAGAGAGAGACAGAGAGAGAGAAAGAGAATGTGAGAAAGCAAGCCACCAGGTCCAGGACTCAAACCGTGTCAGCAATGTGGGAGTATCCAGCGTCTTAACCACCATGCCACCTGCTGGTCCCCATTCACGAGTGTTCTTAAAGTGAACACGAAGATTTGAACCTCATGATTTGCATGACTTTAGGGGGTTCTCTGGGTCAAGTGAATAGCGAATCATTTTCAAAGATCACCTCAGGCTGCTTACGAGAAGAGCTATTAGGCATTTGTTTCACACACAGTATGTCTGCTTTGAAAAGCCATACATATTCCATAAAGATGTACAACAATTAAATATAAATTCACAGTTACAAAATATTTTTTAAAAGAAGAGAACATTTGAAAATCACAAAGTAACGTTTTGCTACTAAAGTAATGTTTTGATTTTTTATATCAACCGTAATAGACACAAAATGTCCATGATTCCTCAAAAGTCTCTATTGCCAATTTCTTTGCTATCAAACCAACCCATATAGATAAAAATTACATGAAGATAAATGTGAGATAACTACAACTCAATGTATCTTGCTTGCCCTGCTTAGACAACTTCAGTTTGTAGGAAGGTCAATGGTTTCAGATTACCTTGGCAATTAATTACTTATTGTAATCATCACATTTCTTTATTTAGAGAGAGAGATTTTTGTTATAGAGTGCATGCACTCACCAGAGAGAGAGAGAAAGAAAGAGAGAAATCACTTCCCCGGGAAGATGACCACGCCGAAATCCCTTCTCCTTCATTTTCCTCCTAGGATTTTGGGCATGCATGCACATATGCCCAGCATGAATTTCAAGTCTTCGAGTCCAGGACTCAAACTGCAGTCAATGGGGTGGGAGTCCAGCAATAGAACCATTTGGCCATCTGCTGGTCTCAACCTTCATATGACACGTACTCTGCAATTTTACAAGAAAATTTTCTGAAAAAAATGAACCTGTATTGAAAGCGATTTTAAAATTTTATATATACAATACATCCATTAACTCTAAATGTAAATGTCAAATCACAAAGAAAAAAAAAAAGCCATACTGGTTAACATCATGGGAAGGAAAGCATCCTCCTAGAAATCCACTCTCGTTGCTAGACTCCAGATGATTCTCTTTCATCATCTCTGGCTTTTCTTGGTTGTATACTGCGTCATCACGATCTTCAAACGATAAATCGTTCTCCATGAAGTGGGATGCATTGCTAATTCCACATGTTCGAGGGATTTCACCACTCCTGGATATTCAGCATTCCATACTTGACAAAGCGTGCCACTTCCCTTCTCCTGTCCCAGCCACTCCAAAGCCACGGCTTGTGTCCACCTGTTTCACTCCTTCTTTCCGAATCCTCAAGTCATCACATCGGAAGCTTACAACTGACTTCAGTTGTGCATCCTCCAAACACTTGGCACAGACCAGCAGCGCTGAGATTTTTAAGAAATCCAACAAGGCCTCTCTTTGTCTATTTATAAATTCATTCCAGCCTCACTCATCCACCATTTGGCAAGGACATCAACATATATTTCATCTGAGATTCTCTCTTTTGGTTATGTGTGTGTGTATGTATAATTTTTCTTATAATTAGAAATGATGGAGCTGGATGCAGTGGTAATGCTCTCTTCAAAGAGTGCTAGATCCACCTGAAAGATCATGGGTTCTGATCCCCAGATCAAACTATGCATACAAGGTACAAATATCCATAACCCTATCTGGTTGAGAAGGCTGGTGTGTGTGTGGGGGAATCATGGCGTGAGACACTGTCAAGGATATTCATCTTTCTCATTCTTTCTCTCTCATTGTCTCTCACTCTATGAAAGTTATTTGGAAGAAGGGACCAGCAGTTGGCATAATGGCTATGTCGCTGGACCCCCATGTAGGCGACTGTGGTTCGAGTGCTGGATCCAGTGGTTTTAACTCATACCGGGCACATGTGCGTGCATGCCCAAGATCCCGAGAGAAGAAGAGAGGAAAAGGGGTTGCAGCATAGCCATCCCCCATGGGGCAGAGGGGGTGTGATTTCTTGCTTTCTGTCTCTCTGTCTCTCTCTGTCTTTCTGGTGAGTGCATGTGCCCTATAGCAAAAATCTCTCCAAAAAAGAAAAAAGGAGAGGAAAGGAAATGATGACCTTTCAAGGGATTGGCACAACGTTTAGACACAACACTGCAGCATCCTTTCTCCTGTCCCGAAGTTTTAACTGGCACAAACTGGGCTCCATGTGAGATCAACTCTTCTAATTTTTCTCTTTTAGGGTGTAAAATAAATATCAAAAAGACTGGCCATATTTATTAGTTAGCAGAGGCAAGTATTAGCATTTTTTTCCTAGTATCTTAATTTTTTGTTAAATAGCTTGATATAAACACTGGAATATTTTGTCATCAATTGGTCCTTTTGTAAAGTCCTGCCATTTATTTCTGGCACATTTTCATTTCAATGGCTACTAAATTCCCCAAGCTTCTCCTATCTAACATCCAAGTGTGTAAAATGCAGTTGTGGCCACTTGAAGATTGTTCCATTTGTTTTATTCTTGTGTTATTATATCTACCAGCTGTTTGCTTCTCTTTTTAATTTGTCTTTTTCTTTTCTTTCCTTTTCTTTTCTTTTTTTTTTAAAGAGAGAGACTTTTGCTATAGGGCACATGCACTCACCAGAGAGAGAGACACAGAAAGCAAGAAATCACCCCCTAGGTGGGATGGCCACACCGCAATCCTTTCTCCTCCATTCTCCTCTTGGGATCTTGGGCACGCACACACATGCACCAGGCATGAGTTTTAAGCCACCGGGTCCAGGACTTGAACTATAGTCAACTATGTGGGAGTCCAGTGACATAACTATTACGCCACCTGCTGGTCCTCTGATTTCTGTAATCTTATTATATAATAAAATTGCAATGACTGCAATTCCATTCATCAGATTTGGTACTGATTTTTTTACTAAAGCATTCACATGAAATATCTACCTAATATTGTAATAATGTCTCCATTGATTTTGAGCCATGGGTTAGGCTACCAATAAATTTAACCTAAAATGTGATGTTCATCCTATCAGGAAGTAGTTGGCTCTTTTTCTTTTAATAAAAGGCAGAGCAACAAAATGTGAAGCCCTGTTTTTGCTAAATTGCTTTTTTTGGGGGGGGGGTTGTTTTGGTTTGGTTTTGGGTTTTATAACTTCATTTGAAAATCAACGGTTAGTTCTCATCCACATTGACTGTAGATTTTTTTTTTTTTGAGGGGTTTTTGCTATAGGGGGTGTCGA
>NW_006159552.1:2023113-2027044 GCF_000334495.1 Tupaia belangeri chinensis
CCCCCAGAGAGGATGGCCACACTGCAATCCCTTCTCCTCCATTCTCCTCTCGGGATCTTGGGCATGCATGCACATGCGCCTGGTGTGAGTTTAAGCCACCGGGTCCGGGCCTCAACCCGCAGTCGACTAGGTGGGAGTCCAGCGACATAGCCATTACGCTAACTGCTGGTCCCTTGACTGTAGATTTTTGAAAGTGGTAACAGGTGCATAGGTCACCAGAGTGTAGAGCTTGTTGGTTGAGTCTCCATCCTCGTTGTTTTCTGAGCAACCGCACTCGGATACAGTACTGGACATCCCTTATTCTTTTGGTCCAGAGAGCTGTGCTGAGCCTTGTATCAATGCGCACATCTGGAGTCTCCATCTCCTTCATGGCGAATTCCTAGATTTCTTTGAGTACCTAAGGAGCACGTTTCTTGAAGCCAGGCTATGAGGATGCGCTTGTGAATGCTGATGGTGTATTCCCAGGTCACTGCCTTGGTGACAGCAGAATGGCCCTTCTTCTCACCCCACTTCTTTGCAAGGGCCATTCTGCCCAGCCTGTGTTGCGTTTTGGCTAAATTGTTAGTGTGATACTTTGTCATACCTCAAAGAGGTGGAAGTATGGCTAAGCTCCTGCCATCCACTCTGCAAAGGTCAATTTATAGACTAGACTTTCTTTCAACATTTTCCTCGGGAACTAGCGGTTAGCGTAATGGCTATGTCGCTGGACTCCCACGCAGTCGACCGCGTTTCAAGTCCCGGACCCGGTGGCTTAAACTCGTGCCGGGCACATGTGCATGCATGCCCAAGATCCCGAGAGGAGAATGGAGGAGAAGGGATTGTGGCGTGGCCATCCCCCCTGGGGCTGATTTCTCGCTTTCTGTCTCTATGTCTCTCTCTGTCTGTCTGGCGAGCGCACGCACCCTATAGCGAAAATCTCTCCAAAAAAAAAAGAAAGAAAGAAACATTTTCCTAACCTTCTCAGATATGTTTTTCATCATACCGTGCATAAACATTTCTTAGCATTAACAGAGTAAATCATTAAAAATATATTCTGGGACCAGCAGTTAGCGTAACGGCTATGTTGCTGAACTCCCATGTAGCTGACTGAGGTTCGAGGCTCAGATTCAGTGGCTTAAACTCACGCCAGGCGCGTGTGTGTGCGTGCCCAAGACCCCAAGAGGAGGATGGAGGAGAAGGGATTGTGGCATGGCTGTTCCCCCTGGGGGGTGATTTCTCGCTTTCTATCTCTCTGTCTCTCTCTGTCTGTCTGGTGAGCACATGCACCCTAGAGCAAAAAAACAAACAAACAAACAAAAAAAACCCTCTCCAAAAAAAAGAAAAAGAATCCCAGGTGGATTCCAGGGAGAAGTAAGGGGTAGAATGGCAGAAGAGGACAGAGAGGCAGTAGATGGCAATTCATGAGCACTGTGGCCACTTGCATTTTCCCATTGAGAGGTGGGACACCTTGAAAGGTTTTGAGCCAAAGGATGACATGACCTGATTTACCTATCGAGGAGTCACTGGCTGCTGTGTTGGGAAGAAGACTATGGTGGGACACTAGGGGTCTGGGGATAGGACGCAGTTGGAAGAACAGAAGCAAGAAAGCAAGTGACGAAACTCCTCCGAATACCCAAATAAAGAGTCTGGTGGAGGAGTGAGAGCTATGATTCAGAATTTGTGTTAAAGACACGGCTGACATGTTTTGCTCATGGATTTGCTGTAGAGTGTGGGATAAAAAGAAGAATGAAAAATGACTCTGTTTATGGGAGAGTGGGAAACCAGGAGGATGAACTTGCATTTTACTGAAATAATCAGGAATTTTTCTTTATTTTTCAATTTGCTACAGAGTGTGTGCACTCTCCAGAGAGAGAAAGAGACAGGAACAGAGAGAGAGAGAAAGGGGAAATGAGAAAACACTCTCCGGGGGGTTGCCTATGCCACATTCCCTTGTCCTCCCTTCTCCTCTCGGGAGTTTGGGCATGCACACACACACATGCCAGGGGTGTTTTCAAGTTACCAAGTCCAGGACTTAAACACCATGTAGTCATCCTTGTGGGATCCAGTCTCCTTAACCCCCAGACCACATGCTAGCCCAGAATTTGCTTTTAGAGATAATAAATTTTAAGTGCTTATTAGCTATTCAGGTAGATTTAAGTGCTTATTGATATTCATGTCAGAAAGATGTTAGACTACCTGAATCTGAATTTCAGGAGAAAGATCTGGAATGGAAATATACATTTGAGAGCCAACAGGTGGTGTGGAGGTTAAGGCAGTTGGATCCCACATGGCCAATTGTGTGGTTCAAGTCCCAGACCCAGCAGCTTGAAAATACCCAGCAGCTGGGTATTTATGTATGCATGCCCAAAATTCCAAGAGGAGAATGGAGGAAGAGGAACTGTGGCATGTTTATCTATCTCCCCTCCATCCCCAGGGGTATGATTTCTCAATTTCTCTCTCTCTTTCTTTGTCTTTCTTCAGCAAGCACAAGTAACCTATAGCATTATTTTTTAAGAAGAAATATAAATTTGGAAAACTTTTAAGATGTCAACAGATACTAAAGCCACAACACTGGATGATATTTCCAAGATGTGAGCATATTTGGACAGGTGATGAGGTCTAAGTATTTAGCTCAATGGCAAGCTGAATTTAGAGATCAGATACAAGGGAAAACAACAAAACAGAGAGAAACATGGGAAGTTTAGAATACCAAAGAGACATCATCTCCTGAAAGCTTAGCACAACAAATGTTGCGATGTGAATGAGTAAGAAACTGTCAAACATAGCTAGCCATAAAAGTAAGATAAAGGCTAGGTTTTGACCACTCGACTAAGAGCATTGATCTTTGGTGATCGTGGTAAGGACAGTATAAAAAGCCTGAATGAAGTAGATTCAGGACAGAATACAAAGAAAAGGCTACTCACAGTGGTGTAGCCTTAATGCAGCACTCCATGACACCGAACTGAACATGGGAAGGTCCTCAGTTCATGTCCCAGGGACTCCCTTATGAGTGCCAGGCACGCACACATGTACCCATAATCTGAGCTGGCTGAGTCTGTGACTAGATTGCAGCCTAAAGACCCTGTTGAGGGTGCTTCTATCTCTATCTCTCAATAGGAAAATAAGCCTTTTTTAAAATAAAATTTAGTTTTTAATTTGCCACAGGGTATATGCATTTGCCAGAGAGAGATGGAGCAGGAGAGAGGGGAATGAGAAATCATTCCCGAGGAGGAATGGCTACAATGCGATCCCCTCCCCTTCATTCTCCTTTCAGGATCTTTTTTATTAATTATCATTATTATTATTATTATTGGAGAGGTTTTTGCTATAGGGCGCTCGCCAGAAAGACAGAGAGAGACGGAAAGACAGAAAGCGAGAAATCACCCCCCAGGGGGGATGGCCACGCCACAATCCCTTCTCTTCTATTCTCCTCTCGGGATCTTGGGCACGCACGCACACCCGCCTGCCGTGAGTTTAAGCCACCGGGTCCAGGACTTGAACTGTGGTTGACTACATGGGAGTTCAGCGACATAGCCATTACGCTAACTGCTGGTTCCCCAGATAAATAAACTTTTAAAAAGAAAAAAAGAGGAGAGGATTTTGTGACAGTAAATATGGACTATTTTTGAGGAGGCTAGAAGGAAGGTGGTAGGTGAAGTGGGATGTAAAGTCCACAGAAAAGAATTTTAGAAGAAGATACAACAGTATGTCTGTGTATTTACAAGAACAATCAAGAAGAGAGGGAAGGGACCAGCAGTTAGCATAATGGCTATGTCACTGGACTCCCACGTGGTTAACTGTGGTTCGAGTCCCGGACCCGGTGGCTTAAACTCACACTGGGCGCGTGTGCGTGCATGCCCTAGTAACGAGGGAACTCACCTTTGAAAGAAGTCAGGTTATGTAGGAAATTGTGTGATCAATGCAATGTGGGTGGGAAGGGAATGGAGGCCAA
>NW_006159552.1:2027671-2043794 GCF_000334495.1 Tupaia belangeri chinensis
AGAAGAGAGGGAAGATTATAGGCATGGAAGAAAGAAGAAAGATAGTTTGAACCTGCCCAGTAAGTAAAGAAGGATACATTTTGTGCATTTGTCAGTGAAGAGAAAATATCAACTATGGTCACGTGAAGCAAAAGTAGCACCAAAAAGAAGGTATACAAGAAAAGAAGACATGCAGGTGAGCAGGTAGGTTGCTGGTGGGAGCACATACAAGGGATTTTCTGCATTTTTTTTTTGCTGTTGCTGAATCATTTTGATTATATTAATTCTTCCAATTCAGGAACATGGGATGTCCTTTCATTTTTTTTTAAGTCATTTTCATTATCTTTTTAAAGATTTTCATAGTTTTCTTTGTAAAGGTCTTTGACTTCCTTAGTTAGGTTTATCCCTCGGTATCTCGTACATTTTATGACTATGGTAAAAGGGATTCCTTTCTTCAGCTCTACTTTGTTCAACTTGTTGTTCATATATAGAAATGCCACAGATTTTTGGGTGTCGATTTTGTATCCTACCACTTTACTGTATTCATTTATTACTTTGAGAAGTTTTGTTCATGGAAACCTTTGGGTCTTCTAAGTATACCATCATGTCATCTGCAAATAAAAATATTTTCAACTCAAAAAGAAAAAGAAATGGGAAGTAGCTAAGAGTGAGAATGGAAAGGAGAGATTGGAGGCTTGAGAAAGGCAGGAAGATATAAAGAGTTGGGGAAATCAAGCAAGTCAGGGGGCCAGGTAAATGTAAGTTGACCTCCGGGAGAGAGAGGAGAGGCTCAGCCACAGTAGCACAGGGACTATGAGTGCACCATTGTCTGATGCTAAAGACCATATGGGAAGGCTCCTGTGCTGGGTCGACCTGAATATGCTGGGTGTACCTGTGCTCTTGGCTAACTGTAAGGCTGGAGGGATTGCAAGACTCTGTCAAGGATAACTATCCCTCTCACACACTGTCATAAAATAAATAACAAAAATCAACTCAAAATGGATCAAAGATCAATGTCAAACCTCAAACTATAAAACTACTGATGAAGAGAAACAGGAGAGGGACCAGCAGTTAGCGTAATGGTTGTGTCGCTGGATTCCCATGTAGTCAACCGCGGTTCGCGTCCCAGACCCGGTGGCTTAAAACTTACGCCAGGCGCATGTGCGTGCGTGCCCAAGATCCCGAGAGGAGAATGGAGGAGAAGGGATTGCGGCGTGACCATCCCCCCTGGGGGGTGATTTCTCTCTTTCTGTCTCTATGTCTCTCTCTGTCTGTCTGGCAAGCACACGTGCCCTATAGCAAAAACCTCTCCTTCCCAAAGAAAAAAAAAATCAGGAGAAACTCTTGAAGACATTGGCGTAAGCAAGAACTTCTTAAACAAGACTCTTAAAGCATAGGCAATAATCTCCAAAATAGACAAGTGGGTCTACATCAGGCTAAAAAACTTCTACACAACAGAGAAAACCATAATTAGAGTGAAGAGACAACCCTTAGAATACGACAAAATATTTGCAAACTATGCTTCAGGCAAGGGACTGAGAACCAGAATATCAGTTATATCAAAGTTCTATCAAAGGGAATTTAAGCAGCTTACCCACAGAAAAAACAAACCAATTTAAAAATGGCAAATGAGCTGAACAAACAACTCTCAAAGGAAGACATACAAATAGTCTAAAAAGCACATGAAAAAATGCTCAACATTTCTTATCTTAAGGGAAATGCAAATCGAAACCACAATCAGATATCACATAACCCCAGTCAGAATGGCTATGATTAACAAAATAAAGAACTGACAAGTGCTGGTGAGGCTGTGGTGAAAAGGGAAGCCTCCTACACTGCTGGTGGGAATGTAAATTAGGACAGTCACATTAGAATAATATGGAGGTTCCTCAAAAACCTACAAATAGAACTGATATAAGATCCAACAATACCCTTTCTGGGTATATACCCAGAGGCTAGGAAAACATTCATTTAGAAAAACACTTGCACATCCAAATTTATTGCAACATTCACAATTGCTTAGACATGAAATCAACACAGATGCCCAAGAATAGATGACTGGATTGACAAAATGTGGCACATATACACTATGAAATACTATTCAGCCATTTAAAAAAAATGAAACCCTCTCATTCGATACAAAGTGGATGAATATAGAAGACTTAATGCTAAACGAAGTAAGCCAGACCATGAGACAAGCATTGTATGTTCCTGTTCAATATATACCAAATGTCTGCACTCTGGCAGAAACTGAAAGGTTGGCAGGTATAATAGCAGGAAGAGCAAGCATAGATATCAGGGACTGTATATGAGGGAGTGGAGGGACTTGGAATTTAAAAAGCACTTAACAGACACAAAAATGGAAAGTTATCAGTTGATTATGTTGTATATGGTAATATCTTTGACTGGACTGACATACACTGCATGCATGCTGGGAAAAACCATTCTGTATGTTGTAAAGATATACAATGAATTAATTTTCTTTTGCATCTACTGTGTGCACTCACTAGAGAAAGACAGTGAGGGGAGATAGCCATGCTGCAATCCCTACTCCTTCATTATCCTCCTGGGATTTGAGGCATGCACACAAATGCACATAGCATGATTTTCAAGCACCTTCACCATCATGCCACCTGCTGGCCCCAATTAAAAGTAAATTTGTAAAACACTTTGAAGAAAGAAATTACAAATAGGTCAGAATGTTAAGAAATGGTAAGCCTAGGGACCAGCAGTTAGCTTAATGGCTATGTCACTGGACTCCCATATAGTCAACCACAGTTCGAGTCCCGAACCCAGTGGCTTAAACTCATGCCGGGTGCATGTGCGTGCATGCCCAAGATCCCAAGAGGAGAATGGAGAAGGGATTGCAGGCGTGGCTATCTCCCCTCACCACCCCGGGGCGTGATTACTCGCTTTCTGTCTGTCTGTCTGGCGAGCGCATGCACCCTATAGCAAAAAAAAACTCTCAAAAAAAAAAGAAAGAAAGAAAGAAATGGCAAGCCTAATTGTAATGTAAAAGAACTGATTGCATTATTCTGCTCTTTTATCAAAATTTTAAAATGTTAAAAACAAGTAAAACTTACTTTTTTTTGGAGAGGTTTTTGCTATAGGGTGCATGTGCTTGCCAGAAAGACAGAGAGAGATAGAGAGACAAACTCAGCTCCCTAAAAATGGTTGCTGGGGAGAGGCAGTGCTGAGGAATGGACATCACTGAATTCTCCCCCCTTGTGAATCTGTTTGGCCATTCTTTACCCTTATTAAGCAACAAGAAGAAGCTTCTATTTTGGTCTTTTCCCTTCCACCAATACTTGACTATAACTGAAACCACCATAGCTTCATTGCACCTAAAATCAACAAAGACAGTGCCCGTTCCCCCAGTGAGGGGTGGGCCACACTCTTCCCAGCCTCCCTGGATTAGCCTGGAGTCAGAGATACACTCTAGCCAAGGGGCCACAGCATGAATGGTGGGTGACTCTTATGGACTGTAGCCTTTAGAAGTGGTGGCCACAGGTCTCATCACAAAATGCAAGTGGTCAGAATCCCTGAGTCACAGCCTGGATGTGAGCCCTCCCCAGTCCAGGTAGGATTTTGTAGGAAGGAGAAAGAAACTCTTTTTTTTTTTTTTTTTTTCAGAGAGATTTTCACTGTAGGGCGTGTGCGCTCGCCAGACAGACAGAGAGAGACATAGAGACAGAAAGCGAGAAATCACCCCCCAGGGCGGATGGTCACGCCACAATCCCTTCTCCTCCATTCTTCTCTCGGGATCTTGGGCATGCACGCACACGCGCCCGGCGTGAGTTTTAAGCCACTGGGTCCGGGACACGAACCGCGGTCGACTACGTGGGAGTCCAGCGACATAGCCATTACACTAACTGCTGGTTCCCGAGAAAGAAACTCTTGTGTTCAACCACAGAGAGCTCTAGGTCTGTGTACCGCCATAACTATGGTAGAAATTAGACCCAAAAGAGGGGATCTAACATAGATCTGAAATGAATGGCTTTGAGGAACAGGTGGCAAGGATGCTGGCAGGTGAGGCAGGAAAGGTAGACTTTTGTATTAGTCAGCAGCAAAAATGGAAAGAATGGGAAGATGTGGGTAAGAAGACAGGAGGCAGGTCAAGTGTTACCTGACCTAGTCGCTCAAAAGCAAGACGTTGGCTGCACTGCCGGCATTTGTCAAGGTATTTCAAGAAAGAAATGGCCTCGGAAAAGATTCATCCAGTGTGCAACAAGCAGAAATAAAAGCAAACAGAGGGCAAAACCACAGCAGTAATGCAACATTCTATGATGCCGGCATCGCAGAGGAGGCTCCCATGTTTGTGTCCTGAGATCTCCCTACGTATGCAGGGTGTGCACTGAGCTGGCTGGGGCTGGAGATGGATGCTGGCATGAGGACCCTGTTGAGGGAGGGGACTGTCTCACTCCTTATCTGTCTCTCTCATAGAAAAAAAAAAAATCTTAAAAAAATAAATTAAACATAGAAAGTCCCACATTGTGGGCTGGTCCCATTGTACAGTGGTAAAGGGCTGTGTATGCAAACTGGATCCCACATGGCCAACAACAATTCGAATCCCAGTCTGGTGGCTGGAAAGGCAAGGCAGCTGCATGTGCGTGTGTGTTTGTCCCAAATCCCGATAGATTGGAGAAGTGGAGGAAAAGAACAATAATATGACCGCACCCCATTGAGGGCTCTCCCGCTCTCTCCCGCTTGTTCTCACTCTTGCTCTCTTTCTCTGGTGAGCACATGCACCCTCTGGCAATAGAAAAATAAAGAAAAGAAGGAAGGAAGGAAGGAAGGAAGGAAGGAAGGAAGGAAGGAAGGAAGGAAGGAAGGAAGGAAGGAAGGAAGGAAGGAAGGAAGGAAGGAAGGAAGGAAGGAAGGAAGGAAGGAAGGAAGGAAGGAAGGAAGGAAGGAAGGAAGGAAGGAAGGAAGGAAGGAAGGAAGGAAGGAAGGAAGGAAGGAAGGAAGGAAGGAAGGAAGGAAGGAAGGAAGGAAGGAAGGAAGGAAGGAAGGAAGGAAGGAAGGAAGGAAGGAAGGAAGGAAGGAAGGAAGGAAGGAAGGAAGGAAGGAAGGAAGGAAGGAAGGAAGGAAGGAAGGAAGGAAGGAAGGAAGGAAGGAAGGAAGGAAGGAAGGAAGGAAGGAAGGAAGGAAGGAAGGAAGGAAGGAAGGAAGGAAGGAAGGAAGGAAGGAAGGAAGGAAGGAAGGAAGGAAGGAAGGAAGGAAGGAAGGAAGGAAGGAAGGAAGGAAGGAAGGAAGGAAGGAAGGAAGGAAGGAAGGAAGGAAGGAAGGAAGGAAGGAAGGAAGGAAGGAAGGAAGGAAGGAAGGAAGGAAGGAAGGAAGGAAGGAAGGAAGGAAGGAAGGAAGGAAGGAAGGAAGGAAGGAAGGAAGGAAGGAAGGAAGGAAGGAAGGAAGGAAGGAAGGAAGGAAGGAAGGAAGGAAGGAAGGAAGGAAGGAAGGAAGGAAGGAAGGAAGGAAGGAAGGAAGGAAGGAAGGAAGGAAGGAAGGAAGGAAGGAAGGAAGGAAGGAAGGAAGGAAGGAAGGAAGGAAGGAAGGAAGGAAGGAAGGAAGGAAGGAAGGAAGGAAGGAAGGAAGGAAGGAAGGAAGGAAGGAAGGAAGGAAGGAAGGAAGGAAGGAAGGAAGGAAGGAAGGAAGGAAGGAAGGAAGGAAGGAAGGAAGGAAGGAAGGAAGGAAGGAAGGAAGGAAGGAAGGAAGGAAGGAAGGAAGGAAGGAAGGAAGGAAGGAAGGAAGGAAGGAAGGAAGGAAGGAAGGAAGGAAGGAAGGAAGGAAGGAAGGAAGGAAGGAAGGAAGGAAGGAAGGAAGGAAGGAAGGAAGGAAGGAAGGAAGGAAGGAAGGAAGGAAGGAAGGAAGGAAGGAAGGAAGGAAGGAAGGAAGGAAGGAAGGAAGGAAGGAAGGAAGGAAGGAAGGAAGGAAGGAAGGAAGGAAGGAAGGAAGGAAGGAAGGAAGGAAGGAAGGAAGGAAGGAAGGAAGGAAGGAAGGAAGGAAGGAAGGAAGGAAGGAAGGAAGGAAGGAAGGAAGGAAGGAAGGAAGGAAGGAAGGAAGGAAGGAAGGAAGGAAGGAAGGAAGGAAGGAAGGAAGGAAGGAAGGAAGGAAGGAAGGAAGGAAGGAAGGAAGGAAGGAAGGAAGGAAGGAAGGAAGGAAGGAAGGAAGGAAGGAAGGAAGGAAGGAAGGAAGGAAGGAAGGAAGGAAGGAAGGAAGGAAGGAAGGAAGGAAGGAAGGAAGGAAGGAAGGAAGGAAGGAAGGAAGGAAGGAAGGAAGGAAGGAAGGAAGGAAGGAAGGAAGGAAGGAAGGAAGGAAGGAAGGAAGGAAGGAAGGAAGGAAGGAAGGAAGGAAGGAAGGAAGGAAGGAAGGAAGGAAGGAAGGAAGGAAGGAAGGAAGGAAGGAAGGAAGGAAGGAAGGAAGGAAGGAAGGAAGGAAGGAAGGAAGGAAGGAAGGAAGGAAGGAAGGAAGGAAGGAAGGAAGGAAGGAAGGAAGGAAGGAAGGAAGGAAGGAAGGAAGGAAGGAAGGAAGGAAGGAAGGAAGGAAGGAAGGAAGGAAGGAAGGAAGGAAGGAAGGAAGGAAGGAAGGAAGGAAGGAAGGAAGGAAGGAAGGAAGGAAGGAAGGAAGGAAGGAAGGAAGGAAGGAAGGAAGGAAGGAAGGAAGGAAGGAAGGAAGGAAGGAAGGAAGGAAGGAAGGAAGGAAGGAAGGAAGGAAGGAAGGAAGGAAGGAAGGAAGGAAGGAAGGAAGGAAGGAAGGAAGGAAGGAAGGAAGGAAGGAAGGAAGGAAGGAAGGAAGGAAGGAAGGAAGGAAGGAAGGAAGGAAGGAAGGAAGGAAGGAAGGAAGGAAGGAAGGAAGGAAGGAAGGAAGGAAGGAAGGAAGGAAGGAAGGAAGGAAGGAAGGAAGGAAGGAAGGAAGGAAGGAAGGAAGGAAGGAAGGAAGGAAGGAAGGAAGGAAGGAAGGAAGGAAGGAAGGAAGGAAGGAAGGAAGGAAGGAAGGAAGGAAGGAAGGAAGGAAGGAAGGAAGGAAGGAAGGAAGGAAGGAAGGAAGGAAGGAAGGAAGGAAGGAAGGAAGGAAGGAAGGAAGGAAGGAAGGAAGGAAGGAAGGAAGGAAGGAAGGAAGGAAGGAAGGAAGGAAGGAAGGAAGGAAGGAAGGAAGGAAGGAAGGAAGGAAGGAAGGAAGGAAGGAAGGAAGGAAGGAAGGAAGGAAGGAAGGAAGGAAGGAAGGAAGGAAGGAAGGAAGGAAGGAAGGAAGGAAGGAAGGAAGGAAGGAAGGAAGGAAGGAAGGAAGGAAGGAAGGAAGGAAGGAAGGAAGGAAGGAAGGAAGGAAGGAAGGAAGGAAGGAAGGAAGGAAGGAAGGAAGGAAGGAAGGAAGGAAGGAAGGAAGGAAGGAAGGAAGGAAGGAAGGAAGGAAGGAAGGAAGGAAGGAAGGAAGGAAGGAAGGAAGGAAGGAAGGAAGGAAGGAAGGAAGGAAGGAAGGAAGGAAGGAAGGAAGGAAGGAAGGAAGGAAGGAAGGAAGGAAGGAAGGAAGGAAGGAAGGAAGGAAGGAAGGAAGGAAGGAAGGAAGGAAGGAAGGAAGGAAGGAAGGAAGGAAGGAAGGAAGGAAGGAAGGAAGGAAGGAAGGAAGGAAGGAAGGAAGGAAGGAAGGAAGGAAGGAAGGAAGGAAGGAAGGAAGGAAGGAAGGAAGGAAGGAAGGAAGGAAGGAAGGAAGGAAGGAAGGAAGGAAGGAAGGAAGGAAGGAAGGAAGGAAGGAAGGAAGGAAGGAAGGAAGGAAGGAAGGAAGGAAGGAAGGAAGGAAGGAAGGAAGGAAGGAAGGAAGGAAGGAAGGAAGGAAGGAAGGAAGGAAGGAAGGAAGGAAGGAAGGAAGGAAGGAAGGAAGGAAGGAAGGAAGGAAGGAAGGAAGGAAGGAAGGAAGGAAGGAAGGAAGGAAGGAAGGAAGGAAGGAAGGAAGGAAGGAAGGAAGGAAGGAAGGAAGGAAGGAAGGAAGGAAGGAAGGAAGGAAGGAAGGAAGGAAGGAAGGAAGGAAGGAAGGAAGGAAGGAAGGAAGGAAGGAAGGAAGGAAGGAAGGAAGGAAGGAAGGAAGGAAGGAAGGAAGGAAGGAAGGAAGGAAGGAAGGAAGGAAGGAAGGAAGGAAGGAAGGAAGGAAGGAAGGAAGGAAGGAAGGAAGGAAGGAAGGAAGGAAGGAAGGAAGGAAGGAAGGAAGGAAGGAAGGAAGGGAGGGAGGGAGGAAGGGGAAAATTCAGTCTTAAAGGATTGGAAATACCAAGTGTTTCTAGATCTCAAGCCTTAACATATGGGTCTAAAACAGGGTCTAACTTTTTCTCCATTTTATCCTGCCAGCACATGCATCCTCTAGCAAACCTTAAAAGAAAAAGAAACTTTAATATTAAAATTGAGAGCAAAAAGCACATAAAACCTTTGCATTTTGGTAAAATGACTAAGGACAAAAAGCACATGGAAGGTGTGTGTGGCCTTTGCAGTTATTGCTGGGAGCCCCAGGGGTGTAATAGAGTATGAGAACCAGAGCACAAAGGAGAGGCAGGCAGAGAGAGACAGGCAGACAGAGAGACAGGCAGACAGAGAGACAGAGGAAGCTAGAAAGGCTAGAGGCCAAAACAGGCCAAGAAAGCAAAGAAGTTAAGACTTTCAAAATCTACCCTTTGGATGTGGTTAGTGACACATGGAACTGACTCAGTGTAAATAGATTAGAAAATTATACCAAAATTCCTAAGAGATTCCTCAAGGTATAATACACATACAAGAAAATTCACCCAGTTAGTGTGTATAATTCAATGACTTTCAGCATGTTCTCGAAGTTATGCACCCATCACTGCAATCAATTTTCAGATACTTCCCTCATCTCTTCCCAGAGCAGTTACTCTGCATTTCCTCCTAAATACCCCCTCCCCCCCCACCAGCCCTAGGTAACCAATAACCTATTCATGGAGTCTGCAGATTTACCTGTTCTGGGAATTTCATATACATCCAGAATGTGGTCTTTCATGTAGCATGTTTCCAAAGTTCATTCATGTTGTAGCATTGATCATGACTTCAGTCCTTTTTTATGACTAATAACATTTCATTGAATGGATATACCACATTTTGCTTATCTTTTCATCAATTCATGAATATTGGCATTGTTTCCACTTTTTGGCTATTGTAAATATTGCTGCTATGAACACTCATGCACAAATTTTTCTATGTATATATGTTTTCATTGTCCTTGGGTATAAACCTAAGAGTACAACCGCTGAGTCATATGATAATTCTCTCTAAATTTGAAGAACTGCCAGACTGTTGTCAAAACTTGCTGTACTTTTTTACATTCCCATCAGTGGTGAAAACAAGTTTCGAATGTCTCTAACATTCTCACTAACACTCGTGTTTGTACTTTTTTTGTTTTTTAAGAAAGACTTTTTTTTTTTTTTCCTTTTTATTATAGGGTATGTGAGCTCACCAGAAAGACAGAGAGAGACAGAGAGACAGAACGTGAGAAATCTCCCTCCAGGGGCAGATGGACAAGCCTCAATCACTTTTCTTCCATTCCCTCATTAGGATTTTGGGGATGCATGCACACGAACCCGGTGTGAGTTTCAAGCCGTCAGGTTCGGGACTCGAACCACAGTCGGTTATGTGGGACTCCAGCGACGTAGCCATTACTCCATCTGGTACCCCTCAATTTTTTTAAATATAACCAACTTAGTGGGTGTGAAATAATACCTTATTGCAGTTTTGATTTGTATTTTCCTACTGACTAATGATGTTGAGCATCATTTTATGTGCTTATGGGTCAATTGTGTACCTTCTTGGGAGAACTATTTCAATTCTTTACCCATATTTAAATTGGGTAGTCTTTTTTTATTGTTGAGTTGTGAAAGGTTTTAACATATGAATCCTAGGCCCAGTTGTGTTTTCACTTTCTTGATGGTGTTCTATGAAGCACAAAAGGTTATTTTCTGTTTTGTTTTGTTTTTAGTTTTTATCAAATCCAATTCATCTGTTTTTTTTTTTTTCTTTTGTTACTATTGCTTTGAGCGTCATAGCTAGGAACCAATTTCAGACTATGGTAATATCCCACTCCGTGTACCTCCTGTAACTTTTAATGACTTTAGACGGCTAGGACTAAGCCACATAAGAATTATTGTGTTCTAGGGACCAGCAGTTAGTGTAATGGCTGTCACTGGACTCCCACGTAGTCGACCACGGTTCGCGTCCTGGACCCGGTGGCTTAAAACTCACGCTGGGCACGTGTACGTGCCCAAGATCCCGAGAGGAGAATGAAGGAGAAGGGATTGCGGCGTGGCCATCCCCCTTGGGAGGTGATTTCTCGCTTTCTGTCTCTCTGTCTCTGTCTGTCTGGCGAGCGCACGCGCCCTACAGCGAAAACCTCTCCCCCCCCCAAAAAAAAGAATTATTGAGTTCTATTGTTTTAAAGAAATATTTTATTTAACTTTATTTATTTATTTATTTATTTATTTATTTTAATCTGACCAGGGAAGAACAGAGTGAGAGAGAGAGAAAAAGTGAGAAAGCAAGCCACCAGGTCCAGGACTCAAACTATAGTCAGCCGTGTGGGAGTCCAGTGTCCTTAACCACCACGCTACCTGCCAGCCCCAAGTTCTATTTTTTTTTTAAGTTAGAGATACAGTACAATGCAAATATTTCTCTGAAATGACTGGTGTCTCCCCCACACACACACCCCAAGAAATACATTTTTTAAAACCTATAAGAAAAAAGAAAAAGGAAAAGTTTAGATAGGTCACAAAAGGCAATATAATGCAAAGTCTTTGTGGGAATCTCTTCCCATATCCCTCTAAATATTTGGGGCAGAATCTTCCTTCCCAAGATGTACTTTCCCTTTCCCCAATTAACGTACTCTGCAGGACCTAGTGTCATAGATGCTTCAAAGTTCCCGTCTGGGTGACGCTCCTTGATGTCTGAAGTCCACAGGAGACAGGAGGTGGGATTGGGAATGGGAACCAGAGATACAATCCCATGGTCTAGAGTAATCCTTCAGGCCACATGAGATTTATTTATTTATTTTTATTTTTTTATTTTTAGATTTTTTGTCATAGAGCACATATGCTCACTGGAGAGAGGCAGATGGAGACAGAGAGAGAGAGAAAGTGAGAAGTTATCCCCATGGGGAATGGCTAATCCACAATCCCTTCTCCTCCCGTCTCCTCTGGAGGTTTTCGAGCACACACACACACACACACACACACATGCACCTGGTATGTTTTTCAAGCCCTTCAGCTCCAGGACTTGAACTGTGGAGTTGGCCATGTGGGATCAAGAACTTTAACCACTGTACCCCTGCTGGTCTGAGATTCTTTTTTTTTTCTTTTTTCTTTTTTTTTTTTTTTTAATTTCTCTTATAGTGAACAGGCATGCCTATTTCTAAAGTCTGTCAAACGGAGCTATCTCTCCACTGCTTCACAGAAATTGTTCTTGTCAAGCTCAACAAGGACTTATCTCTTGTCAAAAACCGTGGTACCTGCGTGACTTTGTTATCATTCATTTTCTCAATAGCTTTGACACCAATGACCATTTGAGTTGTGTTCCTTGCCTGGCTCAGTTCATTCCCATTCCCAGTTTTCCTCCTCCTTCAGTGGTTGCTGCTTTCATCCTCTGCTGGCTCTTCATCTTAGCTCACCCTCCAGATGTTGGAGAGTCCCTGGATTCTTTCCTGAGCCTGCTCTTCATCTGTGGGATTCTCAGCACTGAGCTTGTCCAGAGCTCTTGAGGGGGGAACTGGAGAGAGAGCAAAGAGGAAAGGAGGGATATCTAGTTCTTCCCATCTATTATGTGTTCATTCAGCTAACTGTCTCTCTGAATTACCAACAATTCTACTCATTCAAAACACATAGACACAAAGAAGACTCTTCATTCAAAATCTCCCTGAATTTCATGAGCGATCCTTCTTAGGCCTTCCATCTTACTTGGAGAGGCACGCTCTAAGGGAGGTCCTTCTTTCTGGTCTTCCATGTACAGCTAATTAAAGTTCTGACTGGTTCGGGATCAAAGAACCCTGTCCCATTACATTTTCACATTCTTCCTCCTTCTTTCAATGTCTTCCAAGATCTATTTTAAACTGGAAGTGTTGTGTACTTTTGAGGGGCCCTTCGACCTCTTCCCATTAAATCAAAAGGAGGAAGTTAGTCTCAGCCCTTCACTCACAGCCAATCAGGATAAGATGAAGGCCTGGATAAGTTTCTGTGTGCCGAGTGTCTTCACCAGGGAAGTGGTATTTCCAAACGCTTCCATGTCAGTCCGTCCACATACTGCGTGCTTTGGGAATTACACTCTTGAAGGGTACGAGGGAGAGGGTGCAAGAGAAAAATGTCCCCGAGAACTTCCACAAACCTCAGGAGGTTGGTACAAAATGTTTGCAATGAGCTGGAAAGGAGTAGAGAGAAATAACATGGCCCTGGAACGCTTCCAACTCCCAGCCCAATGTGCTTGGCAGCTCTCAGGATACCTTGACTTTTCCAAATATTGGGAAGAAAAAGCAGCCAGGGTTTTATGCAAGAATGAAGTGCCTGAAGCACTTCAATTTCCGGGGGTGGTTAAACAAAAGAGGACACACACCAAGAAAAGCCACTTTGAGCGTGTGCCGAAGAGCTGGACAAAAGAGAAGAGGCATTTAACCAGAGGGAGGGGAAAAAAAAAAAAAAAGCATGATCTCATTATTTGGGTACAGTGGGGTTGCCATATAGGTGTGTTTGCATAAATTCCTTGGGCTTCTTCCAGTCACGGGATAATGTTGTCAGGTTCACGGTTCTTCAAATATTTAACTAAAATGTGGAGTGATATTAGTTGTGAAACACAATCCTCATGTAGATGAGTCTATTCTTGTTATAAATACAGAGTTGTTGCTTATGGAATGAGACAGTTGTTTGCAGGGGAAGGGGATATCTGAAACTCAGAACCATCAGTTCATTCTCCACCAGCCACATTCTCCTCAGGGAACATGGAGCTACTGCAGACCTGCCCCATCAGGGCAAATCCTCCATTAATAATGATGGTGAAACTACCCACTCAGAAGGGAGTCTCGCTGGGGAGATGTAGATAAGAAGTTAAGAATTCACGTCAGGCACCCCTTCTTTTGGGTTATCGTAGATTTATTTAAAAATTCCTGTCAAGGTGTGACTTCTCCAATCACTCTTCCTGTCCTATGATCCCGTTGGTAATAAGCAGAGGGACAGCCCCAGATGGAGTATGAGGAAGATCTTGGATGTGACCTTCACAGGAAAGTGTAGGTACCGGTCAACACTGCAATGGGCCCACTACCTCTTCCACGTGCTTAGATACCTGGAAATCCTTTATCTGGCAATGTGTTTCAATCTCTTTGCTATAATCACCAGTTTCAATAATGTCACGCTCAGTGAAGCCTGAACGCTGCAGAAAGATATCTTTATTTTCTACAAAGAAGAGCAAGATGAATTTTAGAATTCTAGACAAGTATATATGAAACAGATACCAGAAACATGACAATGGAATAGTTAGTTCACCAATAGCTTGGTTACACCTGAAAAGGCATGAAGACCACACCCCACCAGAGGAACTCATTTAACTTTTTTTTCTTTCATTTATTTATTTTTACATTTTTCCACAAACTCATTTAACTTTTAAAGGAGTTCTTACACATGTAGATCAGAGAACTATGAGCAGGGTGATGTCTGCACAGCGTGTGACTCACAGAGAAGAGAGAGCTGAAGGACAGTGTAACTACACGTGTCTGTGGTTGATCCACAAGGGCGACCCCAAGGGCACTGCCAAGTCTGTTGATGCTAATGTGGAGGAAATTCCCCTAAGACCAAACTGGTAGGGACAGCTCACCCGCTAGGTGGTAAGATCCACATCGAAAGGCCTAGAGTGACAGGATGAGATAAACTAGATACAATTTATTAAAAGTAAAAGGGAGAGGCCTAGCCATGCGCTACAAGGGCAAAGATACTACTCCATGAGGCTGTGGCAACATGGGAGACCTGGCTTTATTCCCAGACCATCCCGAATAAACAGGTCTGGCAGGGTAGCATGTGCCTGGAATCCTAGCTAACATGGAGGCTGGGGCACCATTGCAACATGGAGAGACCCTGCCAAGACTCTTATCTTTCTATTCCTATTTCTCATTCTCTATCTCTGTTTATATCTTCCTCTCTCTCTCTCTCCCTCCCTCTCAAGAAGGAAAAAAGGAAGGGAAGGAGGGAAGAAGGAAAATTCTTTTTTTGGGGGGTGGGGGAGGTTTTTTCGCTATAGGGCGCGTGCGCTTGCCAGACAGACAGAGAGAGACATAGAGACAGAAAGCGAGAAATCACCCCCCAGAGGGGATGGTCACGCCACAGTCCCTTCTCCTCCATTCTCCTCTCAGGATCTTGGGCATGCACGCACATGCGCCTGGCATGAGTTTTAAGCCACCGGGTCCGGGACGCGAACCACGGTCGACTACATGGGAGTCCAGCGACATAGCCATTATGCTAACTGCTGGTTCCCAGAAAGAAGGAAAATTCTGATTACAGATGTCTGCAAATAAGCACACCATTTCAATGGAAATAACATCTAGCTTGGGAGTGAGTTTTTGAGATAAAGTGAGTGATCATTGTGTTAAAATAAAAACATGGAGGCTGACTCAGCTCCATTACAGAAGCATGGCGTTCCCATTAAAGTAGGTAACAGCATACACCCAGTTTCCCTAGAGCCCTTCCAGTTCCTTTAGACATGCATGATGGGAATGGCAGTGAGCGATGCTGTCCTGGTCTCTTCTTCACACTTCTTTGTTGTCTGGTTTTCCCATGAGACTTAAATCCCCCTCCCTGCTGTTCTTTTCTTCTGCCCAGAGCTTAGTCAAACTAATCAGCCTTAATGACCTTTAACATACTCTCTCTCATGGTCCATCTCTTTTATTTTGTTGTTCTTAGAGAGATTTTTGCTATAGGGCATTCTCCAGAGAGACAGAAATCAAGAAATCACCCCCGAGGGAGGCTGGCCACACTGCAATCTCTTCTCCTCCATTCTCTTCCTGGGAATGCATGCATGCACACAGGACCGGCATGAGTTTAAAGCCAGAGGGTCCAGGACTCAAGTCATAGGGTTCAGGACTCGAACCACATTTGACTACACGGGAGTCCAATGACATAACCATTACGCCATTTGCTGGTCCCCCATGGTCCATCTATTAAAAACATCATAACTCCACTCATTTTTGAAGACCTAGCTCAAGTTCTATCTTCTCTGTCCTAACTTCTCTCCTCTGCCTTCTAGCAGAAGAGATCTTACCTTCCTCTGGATGGGCCTGGCAGCAAGCATTCCGTAGGACTCTCATGGATTGTCTTGTAAGGCATCCTTAGCAATTTCTTAGGCAACTGAGGCTATCCGCTTACTTTAATTGTAAGTAAGTTTGCATGTGTGATATAAGCACTTTTGTGTTATAAAGAAGGAATGAAGAGAGGAAGAGAGAGGGAGGGAGGGAGGAAGGGGAAGAGAAGGAAGGAAATAAGGCAGGATATGAATGGCCAGAAAGGGGGGGAGTCCCATCCCATAGAAGGTTATGGTCAGTCATGTCAAATGTTTTTTTTTTTTATATTTAACTTTATTTATTATTATATTATTATTATTTTCCAGTTTGATCAGAGACACAGAGAGAGAGAGAGAGAGGAAGTGAGAAAGCAAGCCAGCACGTCCGAGACTTGAACTGCAGTCGGCCATGTGGGAGTCCAGCGCCTTTAACTACCATGCCACTTGCCGGCCCCTCAAATGTTACACTGTATGTGACACTAGTTTGTAAATTACGAAATTCTATGTCAATGGAAGGAGTTCAAATAATCTCCACATACCTTGAGATAATCAGGTTTCAGATTGGTACACTGGCATTTCTCGGTCTACACAGATCCGTTCCTTAAAACAGGAAAACATCATGGGACCAGCAGTTAGCGTAATGGCTATGTCGCTGGACTCCCATGGACCTGGTGGCTTAAACTCACACCGGATGCGTGTGTGTGTGTGCCCAAGATCCCGAGAGGAGAACGGAGGAGAAGGGATTGCGGCGTGGCCATGCCCCCTGGGGGGTGATTTCTCGCTTTCTGTCTCTGTGTCTCTCTCTGTCTGTCTGGCGAGTGCACGTGCCCTATAGCAAAAACCTCTCAAAAAAA
>NW_006159552.1:2044389-2094799 GCF_000334495.1 Tupaia belangeri chinensis
AGACAGACAGAGAGAGACATAGAGACAGAAAGCGAGAAATCACCCCCCAGAGGGGATGGTCACGCCACAGTCCCTTCTCCTCCATTCTCCTCTCAGGATCTTGGGCATGCACGCACATGCGCCTGGCATGAGTTTTAAGCCACCGGGTCCGGGACGCGAACCACGGTCGACTACATGGGAGTCCAGCGACATAGCCATTATGCTAACTGCTGGTTCCCAGAAAGAAGGAAAATTCTGATTACAGATGTCTGCAAATAAGCACACCATTTCAATGGAAATAACATCTAGCTTGGGAGTGAGTTTTTGAGATAAAGTGAGTGATCATTGTGTTAAAATAAAAACATGGAGGCTGACTCAGCTCCATTACAGAAGCATGGCGTTCCCATTAAAGTAGGTAACAGCATACACCCAGTTTCCCTAGAGCCCTTCCAGTTCCTTTAGACATGCATGATGGGAATGGCAGTGAGCGATGCTGTCCTGGTCTCTTCTTCACACTTCTTTGTTGTCTGGTTTTCCCATGAGACTTAAATCCCCCTCCCTGCTGTTCTTTTCTTCTGCCCAGAGCTTAGTCAAACTAATCAGCCTTAATGACCTTTAACATACTCTCTCTCATGGTCCATCTCTTTTATTTTGTTGTTCTTAGAGAGATTTTTGCTATAGGGCATTCTCCAGAGAGACAGAAATCAAGAAATCACCCCCGAGGGAGGCTGGCCACACTGCAATCTCTTCTCCTCCATTCTCTTCCTGGGAATGCATGCATGCACACAGGACCGGCATGAGTTTAAAGCCAGAGGGTCCAGGACTCAAGTCATAGGGTTCAGGACTCGAACCACATTTGACTACACGGGAGTCCAATGACATAACCATTACGCCATTTGCTGGTCCCCCATGGTCCATCTATTAAAAACATCATAACTCCACTCATTTTTGAAGACCTAGCTCAAGTTCTATCTTCTCTGTCCTAACTTCTCTCCTCTGCCTTCTAGCAGAAGAGATCTTACCTTCCTCTGGATGGGCCTGGCAGCAAGCATTCCGTAGGACTCTCATGGATTGTCTTGTAAGGCATCCTTAGCAATTTCTTAGGCAACTGAGGCTATCCGCTTACTTTAATTGTAAGTAAGTTTGCATGTGTGATATAAGCACTTTTGTGTTATAAAGAAGGAATGAAGAGAGGAAGAGAGAGGGAGGGAGGGAGGAAGGGGAAGAGAAGGAAGGAAATAAGGCAGGATATGAATGGCCAGAAAGGGGGGGAGTCCCATCCCATAGAAGGTTATGGTCAGCCATGTCAAATGTTTTTTTTTTTTATATTTAACTTTATTTATTATTATATTATTATTATTTTCCAGTTTGATCAGAGACACAGAGAGAGAGAGAGAGAGGAAGTGAGAAAGCAAGCCAGCACGTCCGAGACTTGAACTGCAGTCGGCCATGTGGGAGTCCAGCGCCTTTAACTACCATGCCACTTGCCGGCCCCTCAAATGTTACACTGTATGTGACACTAGTTTGTAAATTACGAAATTCTATGTCAATGGAAGGAGTTCAAATAATCTCCACATACCTTGAGATAATCAGGTTTCAGATTGGTACACTGGCATTTCTCGGTCTACACAGATCCGTTCCTTAAAACAGGAAAACATCATGGGACCAGCAGTTAGCGTAATGGCTATGTCGCTGGACTCCCATGGACCTGGTGGCTTAAACTCACACCGGATGCGTGTGTGTGTGTGCCCAAGATCCCGAGAGGAGAACGGAGGAGAAGGGATTGCGGCGTGGCCATGCCCCCTGGGGGGTGATTTCTCGCTTTCTGTCTCTGTGTCTCTCTCTGTCTGTCTGGCGAGTGCACGTGCCCTATAGCAAAAACCTCTCAAAAAAAATAAATAAATAAGCCCAGAAAAACATCACTGTCACGGTCTCCACCTCCCCACATGCCCTCCCACATGTTGGCAGGTGTCTAAGATAATGCAAACAAAGAGAATTTATTCAGCCTCCAACATCTCAGTACATAGGGTGGGGGAAATTAGGTGCAGAGAAAAATGTGTTTCTAAGTCCAGCAATAGTTTATTAAAAGGTCAGAAGGATATATAAGCATTTTCTCCCCTGAGGCTTGTGCAGACAAAACTAGAAGAACATACAAGTATAAAATATATTACATTTCAAGCCAGTAAGGGCCAATTCAAAACTTTTAAAGCGGTGCTGGCTACAAACTGAAATTCGTAAGTGAGTCCGCCTCAAGAGAAAACGGTGCCCAGCTATGCACCCTGAAAGTGGAAAGAAAGGAGGAGAATAAACTTGGCAAGCAGGTTTTTATATGAGCAAATCTAGTTTGTTTTGGAAGCACATTCCTCCTAGACTTCATTTTAACGGGGTTATTACCATGTCTATTGATTTTCTCTAATTCCCTCTCTTTGCTGAGACCTCAGTTTTGCCCTCCTCCCTCCTCGGGACTTTTCAGGAATAGGCCCTTGATGTTAAAGGCAATGACTGAAGTGTACCTGTCTATTCCTGTCATCTCTCAGGCACCTAGGATAGGTTTACATTTTTGGAGCCGGTAGGTGGCCTTGTGGATAAGGGCGCTGGACTCCCACATGGCTGAGCACAGTTCGAGTCTCGGATCTGGTGACTTGCTTTCTCACTTTCCCTCTCTCACTTTCTCTCTGTGTCTTTCCGGTCAAATTAAAAAAAAAAAAGAAAAGAAAATGAATAAATAAAAGTAAATAAATAATTCTTTTAAAAAATAAACAAAACAAAGGCAAGATTTTAAAAAAAACAAAACAAAGGCAGTATTTTATTATAGGGGGGGGGGGGGAGGAGAGTCCCAAAGCAAGATTCTAGCTGTGGGTCATCACAGCTATACCAGGTAGCTTCAACATGTTCATAAAAAATGCATATGGTGGGGACCACCAGTTAGCGTAATGGCTATGTCGCTGGACTCCCATGTAGTCGACCACGGTTCGCGTCCTGGACCCGGTGGCTTAAAACTCACGCCGGGCGCGTGTGCGTGCGTGCCCAAGATCCCGAGAGGAGAATGGAAGAGAAGGGATTGCGGCGTGTCCATCCCCCCTGGGGGGTGATTTCTCGCTTTCTGTCTCTCTGTCTCTCTCTGTCTCTCTGGCAAGCACACGCACCCTATGCAAAAACCTCTCCCCCCCAAAAAAATGCATATGATGGAAAATCTCTGCATGGATTTCAACACTAGTTTGCACCAAAATCAACTCATACTTTAATTCCATTTTTCCACGAACTTTTGAAGTCCCTTTGTCCATATAACGTGATAACTAGAGGCAGAGGCTTGGCCTCACACCCATTTGTAACGGAACGAAGAAGTAAATGTTCTGAGCATTTCATATAATCCTTGAACTTGGACATAAATACATCAAAGGTTTGGGAGAGATCATGGTAAGCCGTGAGAACAAAACTCAGATTTGTTTATGACACCACCCCAAAGGAAAGATCTGAAGGGTGCTTTCATTTCCAAATACAGGGTCATTCGACACAAGGCTGATGGTGAAATGTACCCAACTATTAGAATCCAAGATGTTTTCACTCAAACAGTGAAGGGTGTCAGCCTGTGAAAACTACATCAGTTTTTTTTTTTTTCTTTTTCTTAAATCTCATTTAACTTGCTGCAAATCCAGCCCATTAAGTTCTCCCTGTAAAGTGGGTTTATAGAGCATATGGAACTTGCTGGCTTCTTGGGATATTGCAAAGACAGATTGTTGATGGAGAAAATTATGTAGTTTCCCTTATTTCCTATTTCAAATGTATTATTTTCTCCTTTTAAAATACCTTTTGCAGAGAGGCAAGTTTGGATCAAGTCAAAACCTCAATCTTTATATTTTATTTCAGGGCATATTATAAGTAGACACTTGAAAATAAAGGTTGAAATGCTTGTCTCTTTTAACTACTCCATAAGAAAGAATTGAATATTTTCATGTGTTTGAAGAATTTGGGTACATCTTAAAATTGATAACTGTCTCAGAAAGTTTATTTTAAATGCTTCTAAACAGCATGTTATTTACCTCATCAGAAAAAGACGTTCAACCTGTTTTTCTTTAACACCAGACAGCTTTTCAGATGAAGCATCTCTAAATTGAAAACAATGATCCAATTGTTAATCTGAAACACAGTTACAGTAAGTACAATACAGACAGTCCAAATATTCTGGAAACATGGGAGAAGGAGTATAGTCATTACAGTTTTTTTCAGACTAAAGGTTTATTGCTTTTTTAGAATTATTGTATCTAATAAGGTGTCTGGAGATTGAGGAAAAGCATAGTAAGTCTATTATTTGAAAAGGTAACTAATAAACTATTTGAAATAAGTTTATCCTCTGTTTCTAGACTCTTCAGATAGTTTGTATATTACTTTGTCTCATATAGCATTTTATAGGTTAATAAGTTACATATGGGCTACAAAATTACCGCCTAATTATTCCTAAGTATAAGAAAGTTCACAGACCGGCAGGTGGCGTAGTGGTTGAGGCGTTGGGCTCCCCACCTGGCTGACCGCAGTTTGAGTCCCGGAGCTGGTGCCTAGCTTTCTCTCTCTCTCTCTCTCTCTCTCTCTCATTCTTTCTCTCTCTCTCTCTCTCTTTCTCTCTCTCTCTCTCTCTCTGGTGAATGCACATTCCCTGTATCAAGTTAAAAAAATAATAATGATAAATAAAGTTAAAGAATTATTTGAAAAAAGGTAAGAGAGTACATACTGATTTATGGAGAGAAGCTGATAGGTAAAGTTCAGAGCATAGAATCTCTTTAAACTCAAAAGTCAGATTTAAAATGACTTCCTCACACATTAGGGTCTAGGCCAGCAGGTGGCACGGAGGTTAAGGCAGATGGATCCCACGTGGCTAACTGTGTGATTAGGGTCCCACACCCAGTGGCTTGAAAAACACTCCAGGCACATGTGTGCACCCACCCTACAGGAGAAGGGATCACCCCTTGGGGATGATTTCTCACTTTCTCTCTTTCACTTAGAGAGCACAAGCACCCACTAAAATTATATATATACATATATAATTTTTTTAAAAATTTGATACAGGGAATGTCCACTCACCAGAGAAAGGGAATGTGAGAAAGTAAACCACCAGGTCCAGGACTCAAACCACAGTTGACCATGGGGAAGTCCAGCACCTCAACCACCACAACACCTGCCAACCTTTGTATTTTTTTTTTATCTTTATCTATATTATTATCTTATAAATATTTTTATTTATATTATATTTAGATACATATAAATATATATAATATATATGTATATATACTATATTATATATATATACACACACACACATATATTATATATAACTGAATTACCTATGAGAGACCTGGTTTCTAATAAGCATACAGTTCTGGAATGCCCAACAATCTAGCACTTGTGTATTGATGGTTATCTCTTAGTTAATTATTTGTTCACTTATTCTTAGCCTGCGTCAGGTACCAAACCAAGCATCACGATCCCTGGTAAGCTCTGGCTGTGTTTAAACATGAAGGCTCTAAAAGGCACAACCCTTGAGAAATGTGGTTGAATTCACAGCATAAAGGCCCCTTCTCTAAACACTGCAGAGAAGCATGGCTAAAGGGGACCATTCACATGGCGCACTTCAATGAGGCAACCCTGGTGCCTCCATGAAATAGTTCCTGGGTCTTTGGGGGACACATTTGATGCAGTCCCTCTGTTTGGTGGCCCGGGACCATCCTCAGGAGTCAGGTAGATGAAGCTATTTGGTTGCTTCTGGTGAAGAAGCTAGCCCCAAGCAGAACAGGAACTCATCCTAGAGTTCTAAACACACATCTGCATAAGAATTAAAAAGTTAACCTTAAGTGGAACCAGCAGTTGGCTTAATAGCTACATCACTGGACCCCCATGTAGTCGACTTTGGTTCGAGTCCCAGACCCGGTGGCTTAAACTCACACTGGGAACGTGTGTGTACATGCCCAAGATCCTAAGAGGAGAATGGAAGAGAAGGGATTGCAGCGTGGCCATCCTCCCTGGGGGTGATTTCTGTCTCTCTGTCTCTTTCATCTTTCTGGTGAGCACATGTACCCTATAGCAAAAATCTCTCCAAAAAAAAAAAAAAAAAGTTACCTTAAGTAAATGCATGTCCAATTTTAACCTCTGACTGCCTATAGTATGCAAATCTGGGCTATTTTATTTGGTTAAATTGTAAATTGGCCACATTGCAACCTATTACTTGGCAAACATCACCTTAATCAATTTAAGATGATTACCACTTCAACTCTACCAACCCTAACGCAATTCATTTCTCATCTACATCTCTTTGCAACCAGACATTCAAACTAATAGTCAACATAAATACATTCCTGTCTGGAGATGTGCCCCATTGTAATTCCTCCTTCAGGATTTTCCCAGGAAGTCATCTTAAGTGTCTCCCTCTCTCTCAACCCCCTGCCATTCTACACACTCCAACATTCTCATCAACATTCTCATCAACATTCTCATCAACATTCTCATCAACATTCTCCACAGCAAGTCAGGCACTTATTCTGTATGCCTCTTCCCAATGATAGATGGTCTCTTCTCACCATACTGTTCATCCATAAATCATCTTAAGTGTCTCCCTCTCTCTCAACCACACACTCCAACATTCTCACCAACATTCTCATCAACATTCTCATCAACATTCTCATCAACATTCTCCACAGCAAGTCAGGCACTTATTCTGTATGCCTCTTCCCAATGATAGATGGTCTCTTCTCACCATACTGTTCATCCATAAATTGCAAAATTAATGTCTCAAAGAAAGAACAATCTGAGAGTTAAGCATCGGAATCATGAAAAAGCTCAACATGACAGAGAACACTAACCACAGAATCATCCCAAATATGAAACGCGTGTAGTTCTGTGTCCTTCCCTTCTCAAGTTTACACTGAACATTACTGCCAGATTAATTTCCCTATTACCCTAGTTAAAACATAGGGTTGGTCCTATTCACAAAGACCCAAAATATCTGTCTGCAGTTATACTTCTCAAAGTTTCTAGGGACTCAGGTTCTTTCTGCCCTGCTTCTCTGCTCTGCTCAAAGGGCTGCCTTATCCACCAATTCCTGTGCACCATGCCCATATTCCTTCCATCCAGGAAGGAAAAAAGGAAGGAGAAAGGGAAGAAAAACATGGCCCATCCTTTCTCTTCAAGGGCAAAGCATAGGCATCCCCTGCATCCTTTCTGTCACAGTCCTTTGGCTGGGACTTTGTCACATGACCACATCTGCAAGAGAGATGGGAAATAAAGTCTGTATTTTGTTAAGGCAACGATAGGCCCAGCTAAACATTCTGTTGTGAGAGATGAAAAAATGCACACTGGAAATAAGTGGGAGGCTCTGCCATATCATAATCTTCAAATGCTTGTCTCCATGTCTGGTACTGGGAAAACATGTCTTAGTCAAGGTTCTCCAGAGAAATGGAACCAACGAGAGAGAGAGAGAGAGAGAGATTTACTAAAAAAATTGACTCACAAGATTATGGAAGTTACAAAGTTGTGTGTTGTCTAAATGCTGGAGACCCAGGAGAGCCCACATTGTATTTTTCATGTGAGACCAAAGCCCCGAGGACCCAGAGAACTGCTAGTGTAGGTTATAATCTGCAAGCAGAAGAGCCGTGTACCAGCTCAAGTAGTCAGACAGGGAGAGCAATTTCTCCCTTCCTTAGCCTTTTTGTCCTATTCTGGCCCTCCGTAGATTGACTTTTGCCATCTACACTGGGGAGGGAACTCAGTATAACTCAGTCTACCAATTTTAACATCAATCCCACCCAAAAACATCCTCACAGAAACAACCAGAATAGTGCTTAGCCAAATAACTGAGCATTCCACGGTCCGGTCAAGTTGACACATAAAATTAACCATCACAAAACCCAAACTAAGATAATCAATGCCTCATCCTTCTCACCCTTTTTGAGTTCTGGACAGCACAAACAGCTCCATCTCATTATGTCATATCCCCAGTACCCAGCACACAGTAGGCATTTAATAGATGTTGACAATTCATCAGAACTAAATATGTTAGCCAGCATGATGATTCGTTAGTTCAATACCCAAATCTTTTAAGAGGGAGTGTTGGCTGCAAACGTTGTCATTTTCCTGGGATTCAGGAAAAGTACCAGCCTTGTCGATAATCACACAGTAATTAAACCCAGAAGTACGTTTTTCCCTATGCTTTACAAAGCATAAGGTTATTTGTTTTTGTTTCGTCACCATCACTTAATTAAGCAGCAGTAGTGTTAGGTTATTTACCGAACACATTTTGTACTAAGCCTTGTTTACTTTCTGTTACATGAATACGCTAGTTCACTGTTATAAAATTCATAGTTTACATTGAAGATCCTTTGTCCACTGTTCTCCCAAAGGTTAGCAATTCGAATGTCCAACAAATGGTTTCATTTATAGGACAATCCAAGCAAGTATTTAGAACGGCCTTGATAGCCCTGGAATATGGTTGTCTTTCTCTTTCCTTCTCTTCTTGTCCCACCATATGCCCACCATTCTTCAATCACTATCCACAAAGAGAAGCTTATAAACAAGGTAAGCATTTCCATGAAGCACAGCGAGGCAGAAGCTACATACTGTTTGGATTTGCACAATATCATTTCTGTTATCTCCCCAGGTCATTCATAAAATTTTTGCAGTTGTGTGTGGGCATGATAGATAAAAATTTTTCAAGCATTCTGAATTCTATAAACTCCAGAATGAACTTAGCCAAATCTATTCCCTTCTTGCTTTTTAAACCCATGCACATTTAAAGGGATATTCAATACTTTTGTTTTTTAACGTGGTTACTCATAGCCCATTAAAGTGTTGTCTTTTAAAAATCTATTTACTATGCAAGGAACTCTGGGAGTCCATTTTACAATCCTTTTAAATCCCTTTTCTCAGAAACAGGAAGTTGCATTTTGCCAAGAGTAAACACATTCTGATAAGAGTGAGCTAAGGCCTGGGCTCTGTAGATGGCCCAGTGTGCTAACCCTACCACTCATGTGTTTGCATCTTAAACGGCAGAAAATCAAAATAATTAGAGTTAGAAAGCAATATAATGAAAATAAGAAGCTTAAATATCAACAACATACTGAGTTTTCCCCTAGGTTTGAAACTGCAGATGTCTGGAGAAGACATGGTTCTCAAAAATCTGAAGAACTCTCAGATTCAGAAAGTACGTTTTTTAGTCTGTTACTGTGTTGTTAAACAGAACTATCTGAGACTGGGTGATTTATAAAGAATAGAGATATGTTCTGCTTAGGATTCCGGTGGCTGAAAAGTTTAAAGGTGTGGGACCTGCATCAGCTAGGTCTTCAGTGCTACATCAAAACATTGCCAACAAAAGCATGGGTTGGAGCACACGCAAAGAGAGAGGTAATAGAACCCCTCACTTCTGTTATTCTCTCCCAGATAACTGAATGGTTAGGCCCCTTCTCATGAAAGTCTCACCACCTCCCAAAGCCCCTATATCAGGGGCCAGACTTCCATAACATAAAACTTTGGGTGACAAACCATTATTCAAGTCATAGCAGCATCTTTCCAAGTTACTTTAGGTTCACAGATCAGTAAATGAGTCATACACCATGTAACCACCAATTACCATCTGATCTTCTCATTCTTTTTCTTTTTCTTTTTCTTTTCTTTTTTATTTTATTTTATTTTTTTTTTTTGAGAGATCTTTTGTCATAGGGCACAGACAGACAGAGAAAGAGAGACAGAAAGCGAGAAATCACCCCCCAGGGGGGATGGCCACACCACAATCCCTTCTCCTCCATTCTCCTTTTGGGAACTTGGGCACACACGCACATGTGCCCGGCGTGAGTTTTAAGCCACCGGGTCTGGGACGTGAACCGTGGTCGACTACATGGGAGTCCAGCGACATAGTCATTACGCTAACTGCTGGTCCCAGATCTCCTCATTCTTAATATTTCATTTTGCAGGGCTGCAGGTGGCATGGTGGTTAAGGTGCTGGACTCGCACCTGGCTGGCTGCGGTTCAAGTCCCAGTCTGGCGGCTTACTTTCTCACTTTCCCTCTCTCTCTCCCTGTCTCTCTCTGGTCAAATGGTCAAATTAAAATGATAATAAATGAAAGAAAGAATTTTTTTTTTTTAAATTTTCATTTTGCTTTTCATCGATGCTCTAGTAGGTGATAGAGGAAGAAGCTATACATATAGAAGTTAGACACGAGGGAAAATATGCTACTGGGCTAGAGAAAGCAAGCTGAGTTTTCCTTCTTTTTCTTACTGTTTCCCATCTCTTGGCCAAGACAGAGACCTAAGGAAAAACCATAACTGCTCTGGATTAGTTTCTCAGGGCTGCCATAACTAACACAAAATGGATGACTTAGAGCAACGCAAACATTCCCTCGTAGGTCTGGAAGCTCTACGTCTGCACTCACAGTGTCAGCAAGGCCAACATTTCTTCTGAAGGCTCCATGGGAGAATCTTCCTCACCTCCTCTAGCTTCTGGTATTTACCAGCAATACCTGATGCTCCTTAATTTACAGGTTCAGTACTCCAGCCTCTGCTTCTGTTTTCTCATGGCCTTCTTCTCACTGTGTGCTCCTGTCTTCTTCATATTTGCGGCCCATTCTAATCTGGTATAACCACGTCTTTACCTCTGCAAAAGCTCTATTTCCTTATAAATAAGGTCACACAACAAGATTCTGAGCCAACGTGATTTAGGGGCGAGGGAACTGTTCAACCCTGTAGAGTCTACTGGTTGGCCTCCAAAAGTTTGCATATGTCCCATGTACAAAATATAACCACCTATCCCAACTTCCCCAAAAGTCATAGCCCATTGTAGCATCAATTCAAAGTCCAAAATCACCTCTAAATATCAACTCAGAAATTCTCAAACCTCCTTAATTTAAATCACCTCACTTCAAGTACAAATAATACTTGGAATCTCAGCCACCCTAGACCAAATTCCTTTCCGTCTACAGACCAGTGAAACAAGAAAACAAGTTTTCTGCTTCCAAAATATCGTGGAGGAAATGGAAGTAATAAAGAACTCACTTGTGTCCCGACCTGGGGGGACAGTCAAACAGGTTTCCTGGGGGGAGGGAGTGAGAGATGGGACAAACACACGCACACACACTAGGAAGTGCTGATCAAGTCGTCTTCTTCTTCTGTCTACTTCCATTTATTGAGGAAAAATGGCGAGTTATATACAGCTGGTGGGCACCAATTGGTTGCCCGAAATGCAAATGAGACAGAACAGCATGAACCAATCACTGATGTGGGTGGATCTCTCCCGTTGCCTAGAAACCCAACCACTTCCAGGGAGAATGGTTGGTCACATGATTTCTGAGAAATGGTTTGCTCAGTGAGGAAGTGAAGCCTAATGGTTTCCAAGATGGTAGATAGCTCAAGATGGCGGATAGCTCAAGATGGCTTCCGTATGCAGTGCCCTCCACACACGTCTACCAAGCAAGTTCGAAACTCAGCAGGGCAAATTCTATTAGCTTTAAAGGCCTGAGAATAATTCTCTGTTCTGTCCTCTGAGCCTGTGGACGCCCTAGCAGAAGCCCCATCAGCACCACCGTCTGAGCCGCTTAGTTTCTATCTGTGGAATTCCGGAAGTCTGAAAAACGTCCTTCATTTTATTCTGTCTCTGTCTCCTCTAGTCCAAGCTGGCCATGTTTCAGCTGCTATAACATTCTCAGAAACCTCCCTGGTGTTCTGTGGAAGCCAGGGGTAACCATGACAGTAGACATGAGAGGCTTGTAACCACCAATTACCATCTGATCTTCTCATTCTTTTTCTTTTTCTTTTTCTTTTCTTTTTTATTTTATTTTATTTTTTTTTTTTGAGAGATCTTTTGTCATAGGGCACAGACAGACAGAGAAAGAGAGACAGAAAGCGAGAAATCACCCCCCAGGGGGGATGGCCACACCACAATCCCTTCTCCTCCATTCTCCTTTTGGGAACTTGGGCACACACGCACATGTGCCCGGCGTGAGTTTTAAGCCACCGGGTCTGGGACGTGAACCGTGGTCGACTACATGGGAGTCCAGCGACATAGTCATTACGCTAACTGCTGGTCCCAGATCTCCTCATTCTTAATATTTCATTTTGCAGGGCTGCAGGTGGCATGGTGGTTAAGGTGCTGGACTCGCACCTGGCTGGCTGCGGTTCAAGTCCCAGTCTGGCGGCTTACTTTCTCACTTTCCCTCTCTCTCTCCCTGTCTCTCTCTGGTCAAATGGTCAAATTAAAATGATAATAAATGAAAGAAAGAATTTTTTTTTTTTAAATTTTCATTTTGCTTTTCATCGATGCTCTAGTAGGTGATAGAGGAAGAAGCTATACATATAGAAGTTAGACACGAGGGAAAATATGCTACTGGGCTAGAGAAAGCAAGCTGAGTTTTCCTTCTTTTTCTTACTGTTTCCCATCTCTTGGCCAAGACAGAGACCTAAGGAAAAACCATAACTGCTCTGGATTAGTTTCTCAGGGCTGCCATAACTAACACAAAATGGATGACTTAGAGCAACGCAAACATTCCCTCGTAGGTCTGGAAGCTCTACGTCTGCACTCACAGTGTCAGCAAGGCCAACATTTCTTCTGAAGGCTCCATGGGAGAATCTTCCTCACCTCCTCTAGCTTCTGGTATTTACCAGCAATACCTGATGCTCCTTAATTTACAGGTTCAGTACTCCAGCCTCTGCTTCTGTTTTCTCATGGCCTTCTTCTCACTGTGTGCTCCTGTCTTCTTCATATTTGCGGCCCATTCTAATCTGGTATAACCACGTCTTTACCTCTGCAAAAGCTCTATTTCCTTATAAATAAGGTCACACAACAAGATTCTGAGCCAACGTGATTTAGGGGCGAGGGAACTGTTCAACCCTGTAGAGTCTACTGGTTGGCCTCCAAAAGTTTGCATATGTCCCATGTACAAAATATAACCACCTATCCCAACTTCCCCAAAAGTCATAGCCCATTGTAGCATCAATTCAAAGTCCAAAATCACCTCTAAATATCAACTCAGAAATTCTCAAACCTCCTTAATTTAAATCACCTCACTTCAAGTACAAATAATACTTGGAATCTCAGCCACCCTAGACCAAATTCCTTTCCGTCTACAGACCAGTGAAACAAGAAAACAAGTTTTCTGCTTCCAAAATATCGTGGAGGAAATGGAAGTAATAAAGAACTCACTTGTGTCCCGACCTGGGGGGACAGTCAAACAGGTTTCCTGGGGGGAGGGAGTGAGAGATGGGACAAACACACGCACACACACTAGGAAGTGCTGATCAAGTCGTCTTCTTCTTCTGTCTACTTCCATTTATTGAGGAAAAATGGCGAGTTATATACAGCTGGTGGGCACCAATTGGTTGCCCGAAATGCAAATGAGACAGAACAGCATGAACCAATCACTGATGTGGGTGGATCTCTCCCGTTGCCTAGAAACCCAACCACTTCCAGGGAGAATGGTTGGTCACATGATTTCTGAGAAATGGTTTGCTCAGTGAGGAAGTGAAGCCTAATGGTTTCCAAGATGGTAGATAGCTCAAGATGGCGGATAGCTCAAGATGGCTTCCGTATGCAGTGCCCTCCACACACGTCTACCAAGCAAGTTCGAAACTCAGCAGGGCAAATTCTATTAGCTTTAAAGGCCTGAGAATAATTCTCTGTTCTGTCCTCTGAGCCTGTGGACGCCCTAGCAGAAGCCCCATCAGCACCACCGTCTGAGCCGCTTAGTTTCTATCTGTGGAATTCCGGAAGTCTGAAAAACGTCCTTCATTTTATTCTGTCTCTGTCTCCTCTAGTCCAAGCTGGCCATGTTTCAGCTGCTATAACATTCTCAGAAACCTCCCTGGTGTTCTGTGGAAGCCAGGGGTAACCATGACAGTAGACATGAGAGTCTTGTACTGAGGAACTCAATCCCGATTCCTGGTGTCTGCTAATATGATTTACTGGATCCATGAGTCACAGGCCTAATTTCTTCAACAAAAAGTTCTCTAGTCTCACTGTGGCCCTTTCTCCAGGTCATTTATTGGCCTTTTTGAAAATATAGACAGGTAGAGAATTTTCCCAGCCATCAATTGCTGGTTTCTTTTTCCTAATAGTTCTTTACTCCATAGAACTCTTTCCTCCCCCATTGTACTGTAAGCAGCAAGAAAAAACCAGGCCACGACTTCCATATTCGGACATATCCCCAGCTAAATACCCAAGTTCATCACTTACCAGTTGTGTTTTCCAGCCAATGGTAAGGTGTAATTTAGCCAAAATTCCTTCCATTTTATAGCAAGACTTACCTTTCCTGAAGCATTCAATAACATGTTTCTAATTTCCTTCTAAGTTCTCACCAGATCCACTGTAACTTTTATACCTGTAGCACCATTCCAATCACGATAACATGTGTTCTACGGCAATATATATTCTCTAAGACAATGCAAGTTTTCTCTATTTTTCTCTTCTTGCTTCTTCACCAAAATCACTTTCTTAAGAGAGATTTTTGCTATAGGGAGCATGCACTTGCCAGAAAGACAGAGAGAGATAAAGAGACAGAAAGCAAGAAATCATCCCCCTGAACGATGGCCATGCCACAATCCCTTCTCCTCCATTCCCCTCTCGGGATCTTGGGTATGCATGCACATGCACCCAGCATGAGTTCTAAGTCACCGGGTCTGGGACTCAAAATACGGCTGACTATATGGGACTCCAGCCATATAACCATTACATGTGGGAGGCTGTGCACCAGCAAGTCTGCTGAGGCCATTTTTCATTAGTCTCTTACTATTGCCATCTTAGGCTCAGAGAGCAAACAATTACAAAAAGCCACAATTGGCTCCCCTTCAAAAAACCTCACCTTCAACACCACACTCTGATTGGCCACTTCACATAGCAAATCGGTGAGCTTAGAATCCCTCAGATTTGCATATCCGGGTACCTCATGATTGGTCCACAAAGCAACCAATCATAACCTACCTTTTGCTATCCTTCATTCAACCAATCACGGCCCACCAATGTGTATATAAGCACGATCTCTGGCCCATAATCGACAGACGACCAGGAAGACGACGACGACCAGGAAGACAACGACTGAAGAGCCCGAAGAGTTGAAACACCGCGCAGTCTCCAGACGACCTGGGAGACCCTGAAGAGTTGTAACACTACATCGTCTCCGGACGACCTTGAAGAGCTGTGACACTGCGTCATCTCTGTGCTGCTCACGGTAGACGATGTGACTCTTAAGAGCTGTGACACTGTGTTGTCTCTGTGCTGTACCGTGCTGCCCACAATAAATGGATGACACTGTCGTCTCCGTGTTGTAACACTACGCTGCTTGTCCCGGATCTCACTCCTTCACTCAGGAAACCTGTTCGGCTGTCCCCCCAGGTCAGGACAATTACATTCTCTGCTGATCCCCCCCATAAATCACTTTTTTTTTTTGAGAGATTTTCATTGTAGGGCGCGTGCGCTCGCCAGACAGACAGAGAGAGACATAGAGACAGAAAGCGAGAAATCGTCCCCCAGGGGGGATGGTCACGCCGCAATCCCTTCTCCTCCATTCTCCTCTCGGGATCTTGGGCACGCACACACACGCGCCCAGCGTGAGTTTTAAGCCACCGGGTCTGGGACACGAACCGCGGTCGACTACATGGGAGTCCAGCGACATAGCCATTACGCTAACTGCTGGTTCCCCCCATAAATCACTTTTAATATCGATATTTCTACTGATAGTCTCATCAAGGCTTTCCTAGCATGTACCTCAAAATTCCTCCAGTCCCAATCCACTACCTAATTTAAAATCCACTTCCACACTTTTTAGATATTTGCTACAGTAGAATCCAATTGCCCAGTATCAAAAGTTTTACAAGTTAGATTTCTCACAAAAACAGAATCAATCAACAGAATTTTGACACATACATACATGGGTAAAAATCCTACTATCTATTATCTATATTATATATTTTATATTATAAATATATACATGCACGCACACAGGGGGATGGGGACAAAGTGAGAAAGAAAGTGAAAAGGGAGAGATTGATTTACCTGAAGGAATTGGTTCACACCAGTATGGGGATCCAAAATGTGTAGTATAGGCTGGCAGGCTGGCGACTTCGGAAATAAGATGATGCTGCAGTCTTGATGCAGACATTTTTCTCTGGAAAACATCAAGTTTTGATCTAAAGGCCTTAAACTGATTTGGAGAGGCCTACTCACATTATTCAAGATAGTCTCCTTTACTTTTTTTTTTTTTTTTTTTTTTGGAGAGATTTTCACTGTAGGGCGCGTGCGCTCGCTCGCCAGACAGACAGAGAGAGACATAGAGACAGAAAGCGAGAAATCACCCCCCAGGGGGGATGGTCATGCCGCAATCCCTTCTCCTCCATTCTCCTCTCGGGATCTTGGGCACGCACACACACGCGCCCGGCGTGAGTTTTAAGCCACCGGGTCCGGGACACGAACCGCGGTCAACTACGTGGGAGTCCAGCGCCATAGCCATTACGCTAACTGCTGGTTCCCTCCTTTACTTTTTTAAAGTCCATGGAATTCATTACAGCATTACTTAAATTAGCACATAAAGGCTTAGGGATAATAACCTAGCCAAGACGACATGTAAAACTAACCATCACACATTCTCAATCTAATGAGAACCTAGGAATGAAAAACCATTTGTCCATATTTTATTGGCCACTAGTTGACTTAGGTTTAAGGTCCAACTGACATAAAGTGAAATTATGATGTGACTCTCAAGGCAAAAGAATCATTTTCTTTCTATCAAAGTTCTGAGATAAATGCAATGAAGAAAAAAAAATAGATCAGTACATGTACAATCAACTGACTAGTCGTGGTCTTTATAGCGTAAACAGGTAAGTGAATTGAATAAGAATAAAACAAGCGTTTCTGTTCAATATGCAATTGTAGAATGTTTGTTCTGAGTCACAAAATATATATATATATGTATACACACACACACACACACACACACACCATGAATTATAGGAAAGCACTTTTTAAAAATTTGATCTTTTAAAAGAATATGTCCCCTGCCTACAAAAATTATACATGTTTACTTTAGGTAATCTTGGAAAATTCAAGAAAGTAAAATAGAAGGGAAAAATCACTTCTCATTCAACTTCAAATACAGCCCTTCCTAACATCTTAATGTATTCTTTTTAAGTATGCTTTACTGAATATACGAGGAGACTTCAAAGCATTTGAGGGAAAAAAAATGAAATTAAAGTATGAGTTTATTTTGGTGCAAAGCATTTTTATTTCTTTATTTATTTTGCCATAGGGCACGTGTGCTCACCAGAGGCAGAGACAGAAAGTGAGAAATTACCCCCCAGGAGAAATGACCACGCCACAATCCTTTCTTCTCCATTCTCTTCTCAGGATTTTGGGCACACACGCATACATGCCTGGCATCAATTTTAAGCCACCGGGTCCAGAACTCAAATCACAGTCAACTATCTGGGAGTCCAAGGACATAAATATTACTACAGCTGCTGGTTCCTCAAAAGCATTTTTAAACCCATGCATAGCTATCTAATAATATGCATTTGCCATGAACTTTGTGAAGACCTCTTGTACTTATACAAATACACATGTGGTTATATACCTATTTTATTTTCTTTTTCTTTTTCTTTTTTTGGAGAAGTTTTTTGCTATAGGGTGCGTGCACTCGCCAGAAAGACAGAGAGAGACAGAGAGATAGAAAGCGAAAAATCACCCCCCTGGGGGGGTGAACATGCCACAATCCCTTGTCCTCCATTCTCCTCTAGGGATCTTGAGCATGCACGCACATGCACTCGGCATGAGTTTAAGCCACTGGGTCCAGGACTCGAACCACGGTTGACTACATGAGAGTCCAGTGACATAGCCATTACGCTAACTGCTGGTCCCTACCCCTTGTATTTATACACATACATATGTAGGTATACACACACACATACATAGACACACATATACACACACACATACATATAATTCCAAACATCACAACACTTTTTCATTTCTGGTTTAAAAATCCCTCTCCCTCCCCCAACAATTATCTTTATTTATTTATGGAAAAATTAGATCCTTCGAAGGAATCCAATGTGTATCAAAACTCATGGTCTAGAGGGAACCAGCAGTTAGCGTAATGGCTGTGTCGCTGGACTCCCATGTAGTCGACCGCGGTTCGTGTCCTGGACCCGGTGGCTTAAAACTCACGCCGGGCGCGTGTACGTGTGTGCCCAAGATCCCGAGAGGAGAATGGAGGAGAAGGGATTGCGGCGTGACCATCCCCCCTGGGGGGTGATTTCTCGCTTTCTGTCTCTATGTCTCTCTCTGTCTGTCTGGCGAGCGCACGCGCCCTATAGTGAAAATCTCTCCAAAAAAAAAAAAAAAAACTCATGGTCTAGACCTATCTTATCACATAGCCAGAGAACAATAAATAAAAACTTATTTTGTTCACCTAAAGTGCAAAGACAGTAAGTTCATCTTTTTTTTTTTTTCCTCTTTTTTGGAGAGGTTTTTTTGCTATAGGGTGCATGCACTCACCAGAAAGACAGAGAGAGATAGAGAGACAGAAAATGAAAAATCACCTCCCAGGGGGGATGGCTACACCACAATCCCTTCTCCTCCATTCTCCTTTCGGGATCTTGGGCACACATGCACACACGCCCTGAGTGACTTTAAGCTGCCAGATCCGGGACTCAAACCGCTGTCAACTACATGGGAGTCCAGAGGCATAGCCTTTACTCTAACTGCTGGTCCCAGTAAGTTCATCTTTTCAAGATTCTAATCTCACTTGTTGTTTAGGCACATTGCCTACCTGCTGATCTCAAAAATTTTGACAGAAGGGTTAAAATATGTGTAGGAAGTCAACTCAAATTCATTTGCACTGCAAGGTCATCTCTTCCTTTACAGATTCTATATTCATAATCCATTCATGAAGTGTCGGGTACCTCTAATATTGCTTCACAATTATATGTAGCATTAATACGACTGACTACAAAATAATGAAGAAAGCAATTAGTATTTATCAAATACCATGTAAAACGAGACCATTCCTATGTCATTTTGAATGATCACAGAATTAAAGGTAAAAATTAATTTCACAGAGGCTAGAAACGGAGACTGCAGAATGTTTAGCCTCTTATCCAAATCACTGAGCTCCTTTGAGTCAAAAATGGGACTAGAAATGAAGCCTCCCCTCCCCCAATGCAATGGGGAGGGTCTTTTTCTTCACCTCCTTTCCCAGAATTTGTTTGGAGGAATATTTGTTCCAAAATACACTCTGTGGAAAAGGATTCCATTGTGAAATACGAGTGGAAACGTATTGGGCTGTTAGCTTACTTAGCTTATAGAGATTCACTTTATTTAACCAGAACTTTTCAAGTATGTTATCTCAGACCAAGGGCCCCATAGTTTCAGTATTTGGTCTAAGGAGTTGGTTTGGGAATTTGCATAGCTAGGGAAGAAAAGAGTGGAGACTTAATATCATCTTTCTTTGATATTTTGCTATTTTTAATGACCAATATCTCCACATTTAATTTGATCAGTCATGCAGTTTGTGCATATTTACATGAATGGAAATTTACAAAACTCACTCGAGGCCCCTGGTCTAGCTGTGGTAAGGCAACCAAGAGGGCACCGCTCTACAGTGGCTAAGGCCACATGGGAGGCTCAGGTTCAGTTACTGGCCCAGCGTAAACAGGCTAGGGACAATCATGTACAACAGAAACTAGAGACAGAGGGCCAGCAGGTGGTGCAGTGGTTAAGCGCGCTGGATTCCCACATGGCTGACCATGGTTCAAGTCCCAGACCTGGCAGCTTGCTTTCTCACTTTTTCTCTCTCTCTCACTCTGTTCTCTGATTACATTTAAATAAATAAGTAAATAAAGTTCAATAAAAATAATTCTTTAAAAAAGGTGATTTAAAAGATTTAAAAAAAGAAAGAAAGAAACTAGAGACAGAGATAACCCTAAACAGCAGGTTGTTAAAACATAACGAGGATTCAGCTTTGCAGTAAGTGGTTGTGCTTATAGTAACACATGATAAAGTATGCAAGGTTTGGCCCAGCAGATGGTATAGTGATTAAGGCATTGGACTCCCACATGGCTGACCGTGGTTCAAATTGTAGCCCCAGGGGCTTGAGACTCATACCAGGTATGTGTGTGTGTGCGTGCACCCAACATCCCACGAGGAGAATGGATTGTAGTGTGGCCATCCTGGGGGGGTAGGAGGGATTATTTTTCACTTTGTCTCTCACTGTCTCTCACTGTCTCTCTTCAGTGAGCACATGTGCTCTATGGCGAAAATCTTAAAAAAAAAAAAAAATCCAGATTGGACCAGACAGTAATTCAAATGCTTTAATAATCTAAACCTTATGAGTGAACGTGGTAGGTGGTAGATGTCTTCACTACTTAACTTTATGTACAAATATGTATGGATCCTTCATCCGGGGAATTTAAACAGAATAGCCAAGCCTCGCTGTCAACGTATCACTCAGGCAATACAGAAAAGTGAGTCTATCCTTCCCAAAATCCCTTTAAATTCTACCCTAGACTATACTCACCATCTTTTTCAAAGACAAAGCCAGGAATGTTGCTGTATGTCCCAGGTCTTCCTTGACATTTTTTTTTCTTGTAATGCTAAGGTCAAAGGCCAAACTCCAACATGGCGCTTAGCATACTGCCAAATTTGGCCCAAACTCACACCTCGCTCGCTCGTAGCTGCTTCCCAACCAGGGGAGTCTCTGTCACTTCAACCTTCCTTTGCTTTTCCACTTGCCTGCTGTGACTTCTATTGGTTTCTCACTGCTGTGTAACTAACTACCACAACATGACTTAGAACAACACAAATGTATTATCTTAGAGCTCAGCAATCCGACATGAGTCTCACTAAGCTCATCAAGCTGTCACTTTCCTTTGTGGAGACGCGAGGGGAAATTCAGTTCCTGATGTTTTCTGTCATTTAGAGGCCATCGAATTTCTTAGGTCATGGTTGCTTCCTTCCAGCTTCAAACCCAGGGATATTGTATCCCTCTGACCTTCTTCTACAGTTCCAGCTCCTCTGACTCTCTTCACTGACCTCCCTCTTCTGTTTTTAAGAACCCCTGTGATTACAAGGACCAGCAGACGGTGTAATGGTCATGTCTCTGGACTCCCATATAGTCAACTACAGTTTAAGTGCTGGACCCAGCAGCTTAAAATGCTCTGGGTATGTGTGCTTGCATGCTGATAATCCCAAGAGAATGGCGGAGAAGGAATTGCTGCATGGTTATCTCCCCTGGAGGATGATTTCTTGCTTTCTGTCTCTCTGTCTCTTCAGCAAATGCACATGTCATATAGCAAAAATCTCTCTTAAAAAATAAATAAATAAATAAATAAACCTGTGATTACATTGGACCCACCAGATAATTGTAAAAATCTCCCTTTCTCACGGTTAGCTCATGAACAATGTTAATTCCCCTTTGAGATGTGATGTAACACATTCACAGGTCCCAGGAATTAGGATGTAATCTTTGTTGGTGGTCAGCAGAGGACCAGGGGATGCGGTGGCAGGAAGATGCAGGAATATTGTTTTGCTACCACAAATAGTAAGAGCACTTGAACTGTGAAGGAGCTATGTGTCCCTGTTTTGTTGGCTTTTTACTTCTATTTGATTTTTTTTACAACTGATTTGTGCTATTATTTGCTCACAGATTCACTCTCCACTTCATTGTAAGCTTCTTAAGTGCAGGAATCACTATTAAGTCACCTTTGTGTCTCCTGAGACCAGATCTAGCCACTGGTACAAAGAATGTTTATGATGACTGGTGTTTTCCCTGACTAGTACAAACGCTGCCTTCTCTGTAGTTTTCTTGGTCAACTTAGAATCAATTGGCACTCAACAGCAGAAGCAAGCACAACTGATGTTCAGAAAACCTCCATTAAAGAAATTGTAATGGGGCCAGGTAATGGCACAGGAGTAAGGCAGTGCTCTACAAGACTGGCTCATGTCAGAAGGTTCTAAGTTCAAGTAGAAGACCTTCCTGAACACTCCAGCACATGTGCCCATGATCAGACCAGGGCTGGCTAACATTCGTGGTGGATCATTGTAGGAGGACCTCGTTGGGGGTATTCTCTTTCTGTTTTTCTGTTTCTCTCTTACTCATAGAAAAAAGTAAATTTATAATGAGAGATTGTGATGAATCTGTTTTCAGCACAGATCAAATAATGGTTCCAGTGACGGCTACCATTTCATAAGATCGCCATAAAATTAAGCCAATGGCTTTTCAGGTTCTTAACTTTAGATTGACTTTACCAAACTAGCTTAATTTTAGTAACAAATTTGTGGTAGAAGCATATCTTTGCACTTTTCCTACAAGTTTGTTTTGTTTTGTTTTGTTTTAAGTGTGTGGGACCAACAGATGACATAATGGTTATGTCACTGGACTCCCACATAGTCCATCATGGTTTGAGTCCTGGATCAAGTGGCTTAAAACTCATGCTGGGTGCATATGCATATGTGCCCTAAATCCCAGGAGAAAAATGGAGGAGAAGGGATTGTGGCATGGCCATCCTTCCTGGTGGGAAGAGGGTAATTTCTAGTTTTCTGTCACTCAATGTATCTCTGGCGAGTGCACACACTCTATAGCAAAAATCTCTCTTAAAAAAATTTAATTGAAAGACTTATTGCTGAGTGAAGCAAGCCATGCTATGAAGGAGAAGCATTGTATGTCCCCACTTAATATATACCAAGTGTCTGCACTCTAAAAAACAAAATATATATATATATATATATCTATGTATATATCTATATACATAGATATATATATATATTTAAAAACATACTGCTTCTGTTGTTATAGAGTTATAAAATTATACAAAATTATAAGACATATTTTGAACATTATCTTTAAAATTCAGTATTTTGAAATTTTGAAAGTTGTTTGTAAACTGTCAAGAATTATGGAGTATGAGCTAAAATTTTTTGCTATGTAAAATAAATGTTTGTGGAAAAATGTAAAAATAAATTAATTAATAAAAATATTTAATTGTGTGTTAAAATTCAAAAATAAGTAATAAGACAGCAGATAATAATAAGAAACCACACACTCCCTGTGTAAAGTTTAGCAAAGAGGCCATTTATAAATGCATATGTAGAGTTTAGGAGTAGTAACAAGAAGTAGTACAGTGTTACAAGGCTAATGACTGGAGTTCTTACCATCCTTTGGCCCAACGGCAAAAGGGGTGAGGAAACTACTAGAGCCCAGAGAAGGATGTTAAAGGGGAGCTGTAGCCAGGTAGAGGGATCTAGCTCTCCTCAATGCCTCTGAGCGCCTGCAGAGGCTTTTCGGTAGCCCAAAGTAGGCAGAAGAAAGAAATAATATAGATAAAATACAAATAAATAAAATGCAAAATGAGTTAAAACAAAATTTGATTGAGAGGCTCAACACAATTGATAAACCAGTAGCTAGACTGATAAGGGATAAGGGAGGACACACAAATTACTCGTATAAGGAATGAGAGAGCAGACTTCTCCATAGATCCTACACATATAAAAGAGAGTAAGGGAATATTATGAACAGCTTTATACTAAGAAACTCTAACGTCTTAGATGAATGGACAGGAAATGTATTTCTTTAAAAGATGCAAACTAACAAAAATCACTCAAAAGAAGTCCCCTGGCCCAGATGTGGTGGCACAAGCAAGGGGACACAATTGTGCAATGACTCAGGCCACCTGGGAGGCCCAAGTCCAGCTTCTGGCTCAACCTAAACAGAGTAGGTGCAGTGCTGTGTGTCTGTGGTCCAAGCTTACTGGAAAGCTAGGACAGGAGGATAGTGACATGGCGAAACTTGTTCAAAAACTAAAAATATGTTTGTCTTTTGCTCTCTCTCTCTCCCTCTCATACTCTCTCTCATTTAAAAAAAAAAAAATTGGGGCCAGCAGTTAGCGTAATGGCTATGTCTCTGGACTCCCACGTAGTTGACCGCGGTTCGAGTCCTGGACCCGGTGGCTTAAACTCACGCCAGGCGCGTGTGCGTGTGTGCTCAAGATCCCAAGAGGAGAATGGAGGAGAAGGGATTGTGGCACGGCCATCCCCCTTGGGGGGTGATTTTTCGCTTTCTGTCTCTCTGTCTCTCTCTATCTGTCTGGCAAGCGCACGCACCCTATAGCAAAAACCTCTCAAAAAAAAAAAAAATAGACTTTCTTGCCAGAAAGGGAGAAAAGAAAGGAAGAGGAACCTAATCGAATGGTAAGTCAGTTGAACAAGCTGTACCCATTCCCTTTTTCCTCTTTTCCTGTGCCATTGGATGGGAAAGTTCGAATATTTGACCCTCCTTGACTCCAGATCATCACTGAGCCAGGCTTCAACTGACCAATCCGGTAGACTGAAGCCAACACATTAAATTTCAAGTGTTCAATATACACAAAGGCTCTTCAAGAAGTTTATGGAAAATATATGTTATGAAAAAAAAATGCATGGGTTTTTTTATATTTTTGTACTTTAAGTCAATTTTCATAAACTGTTAGAAGTAACCTTATACACTCACATCTATAAATACAGTCCAACCAATCCTTATATTTAATTTAATTGGTTTCTCACCCTCAGAACACATTTCCATTTATCCTCCACAGCTTTCAGTAAATACAAATTGAAAAGGCCCTGTAACTCTTCTCTCTCTTTTTTTTTTTTTTTTTGAGAGGTTTTTGCTATAGGGCATGTGCACTCCCCAGAAAGACAGAGGGAGACAGAAAGCAAGAAATCACCCTCCAAGAGGGATGGACACACCATAATCCCTTCTCCTCCATTCTCCTCTCGGGATCTTAGGCACGCATGCACACGTGCCTGGCGTGAGTTTAAACCTCCAGGTCAGCGACTCAAACCGTGGTCTACTACATGAGAGTCCAGCGATATAGCCATTACAACAACTGCTGGTCCCAACACAACACTGTAACTCTTTAGGTAGTTAGGGCCTTTCTTCCAGTAAGTCTAATGTTCCTACATCCGAACTGTATTGAAATCTAATTTTCATTATGGGCCTGGAGATAATTAGGGTTGGTAGAGTCTTTTCTTTTTCCTTTTTTTTTTTCTTTTTTTGGAGAGGTTTTTATTATAGGGCGCATGCGCTCACCAGACAGACAGAGAGAGACAGAGAGACAGAAAGCGAGAAATCACCCCCCAGGGGGGATGGCCACACCACAGTCCCTTCTCCTCTCTTCTCCTCCGGGATCTTGGGCACACACGCACACGCGCCCGGCGTGAGTTTAAGCCACCGGGTCCAGGACTCGAACCACGGTCAACTACATGGGACTCCAGTGACATAGCCATTACTCTAACTGCTGGTCTCAGGGTTGGTAGAGTCTTATAGCTGAGAAGAATCAGTATTCTTCATGAGCAAATTCCCTGGATGCATTTATGGAAGAGAATTTATGTATGGGGTTGTATGATGGCAAGAGCTCAGCAAGATTGAGAAATTTAACCTTCTTAGCCTCTTCTGTGTCTACACAAATGGCCCATTCCATGTTTCCGAGTCCCACTTCTCCCTCATCAGCACCATTAGATTAGAAAAGGGCCATGGGAATGTGTATTCATTGGTGTTGTAATCCATACATCCATTTATACCTCAGTCATATATGTTGTGTGACTGCAAGATTTGGAGAACTCCTACTAAGCTGCCAGGCTTTCTGTCTGAGTGTGTTCTGAATCATCAGTAATAGTAATGTGGATTTCCAATTTCTTCTTTTCTCTATTTATTTTCAAGTGCCATTAGAAACTGCCACATGGGGACTAGCATTTAGCATAATGGCTATGTTGCTGGACTCCCACATAGTTGACCACGGTTCGATTCCCAGACCCAGTGGCTTACACTCATGCCGGGCACGTGTGCGTGCGTGCCCGAGATCCCGAGAGGAGAATGGAGGTGAAGGGATTGCGGCGTGGCCATCCCCCCTGGGGGGTGATTTCCCGCTTTCTGTCTCTCTGCCTCTGTCTGTCTGTCTGGCGAGCGCATGTGCCCTATAGCAAAAACCTCTCCCAAAAAAAAGAAAAGAAAAAAAAAAAGAAACTGCCATATGACCCCTCACAATCTTTATTATCACTATTGTCAAAGCAACCAGGGCCATAGCCACTTGATCACATTGATCACACCCCTACTTCTTCACCTGCACTCCATCTCTCATATCGGCACTGAAGACAATGTAAGTAACTGATGTTACCACCTGCTACAGTTAACCAGCATCCAATCTTCTCCTAGTAAAATTATTTGTGTACTTCTGTACTAAATGAGCAACTCAGTGCCATATACCATTTTGATTGTTTGTTTCCTGGGGCCATTCCTACTAATTACAATGCCACACCTGTTTTTATGCTTGAATGGAGTAATTGATAGAATTTAATTAAAGGACTAAAGTTTAAACATCTCTAATCCCAAAACTCAAAATCTGAAATGCTTCAAAATATGAAACATTTTGAGTGTTGATATGATGCCACAATGGGAAATTCAAGGAATCAACTCTCATTTACAACAACTACACAAAATAAAATATCTAGAAATAAGTTGAACTAAGGAGGTAAAAGAAATCTGTAATAAAAACTATAAAACACTGATAAAATAAATTGAGGGACCAATTTTCTTTTGGCATAATGGTTACATAACTGGATTCCCATGCAGTCAACTGCTATTCAAGTCACAGACCTGGTAGCTTAAAACTCACACAGGGTGCATGTGCATGCGTGCCCAAGATCCCAAGAGAAAAATGGAGGAGAAGGGATTGTGGTGAGGCCATCCCTCCTCGGGGGTGATTTCTCTCTTTCTGTCTTTTTGTCTCTTTGGCAAGCACGTACGCCTGGAAGCAAAAATTTCTTTTTAAAAAAAAAAAAAGAAAGATATTGAAGATGATTCTCCAAAACATGTAAAGACATCCCATTTCCATGGATTGGAAGAATCAATATTGCTAAATTATTCATTCTACTGAAAGTGAGCTACACATTCAATGCAATACCTATCAAAATACCAGTGGCATTCTTCGCAGAGGTAAAAAATATATATATATATAATATAAAATCATGAAAGACTGAAAAGTCAAAGCAATCTTAAGCAAAAAGAACAAAGCTCAGACTTCATATCTCCTGGCTTCTAAATATACTACAAAGCTAAAGTAACCAAAACAGCATGCAACTGGCATAAAAACAGATGCACAGATGAATGGAATAAAGTAGAGAAACAGAGTAAATTCACATAGAGAGAGCCAACTCTTCAATAGATGTTGCTGAGAAAATTAGATAGCTATATGAAGAAGACTGAAACTAGACCTTACCTTTCACGACACCAAAAAAAAAAAAAAAGAAAGAAAGAAAATCAACTTAAGGGGCTAGCTGGTGGTGTGGTTAAGGTGCTGGGTTTCCACATGGCCAACCATGGTCTGAGTCCTGGACCTGCCATCTTGAAAATCACACCAGGCATGTATAAGTGTATGCCCAAAATCTTGAGAGGAGAATGGAGGAGAAAGGATTGCAAGATAGCCAACCTCTCCCCCCCAGAGGGTGATCATTCCCCCTCTCTGTCTCTCTCCAGCAAGCACGTATATCCTTTGACAAAAAATAAAATAAAACTACTTGAAGTGGATTAAAGACTTAGGCATATAATCTAATATTTTGAAACTAATAGAAGAAAATATAGTAAAACCACTTTAGGGCATTGATCTGAGCAAAGGGTTTTTGGATAAAACCTCGAAAGCGCAGGTAAAAAAAAAAAGCAAAATACACAAATTGAATATATTAAATTAAATAAAACTACTGGTGGAAAACACAGAGTAAACTCTTGGAGAAATTGGAGTAGGCAAAGATCTTTTAAATAAGACCCCCAAATCAAAGACAATAATCCCCAAAATCAGACTAAAATGTTTCTGCTTTTTAGGGTGAGGACAGTGGGAAAATATATTTGCAAATAATGACTTAGATAAAGAACTGATAACCAAAACAAACTCATATTTTAATTCCATTTTGCCATGAACTTTTTGAAGTATCCTCATATATACAAAGCAAAAGAAATCAGTATGTTGTATAGGTAACTGTCCTCCGATGTTTATTGCAGCACTAGTCACGATAGCCAAGCTATGGAATGAACCAGAATGCTCATCAACAGACAAAGAAAACATTATGTATGCATATAATGAGAATATTAATAGTGAACCATTAAAAAGAATAAAATCCTGCTACTCATACCAACATTGACAAGCCTGGAGGATTTCTATACAGTGAAATAACTCAGACACAGAAAGGGAAAAATTGCATGTTCTCAATCATATGTGGAAACCAAAAAGTTAACTTCATAGAAGTTCAGAGTAGAATAGTGGTTACTAGGGGCTAAGAAGGGCAGTCAGGGGGACCAGCAGTTAGCGTAATGGCTATGTCGCTGGACTCCCATGTAGTCGACCACTGTTCACGTCCCGGACCCGGTGGCTTAAAACTCACGCCGGACGCGTGTGTGTGCGTGCCCAAGATTCTGAGAGGAGAATGGAGGAGAAGGGATTGCGGCATGGCCATCCCCCCCCCCCGGGAGGGTGATTTCTCGCTTTCTGTCTCTCTGTCTCTCTCTGTCTGTCTGGCGAGCACACGCGCCCTTTAGCAAAAACCTCTCCAAAAAAAAAAAAAAAAGAAAAGAAAAGAATGTGTGTGTGTGAGAGCTAATGAGGAAGCACTGGTTAATGAATACAAAATCATAGTTAAGTGGGAGGATTCGGTTTTAGTGTTCTATAGCAGAGTAGAGTAACTACAGTTACCAGTAGTTTATTGTATATTCCCAAAAGTAAAACAGAGAGGAGTTTGAATGCTTTAACTCGAAGTAATAATACATGTTTGAGATGATGCATAAGCTAATCACTCTAATGTGATCATCAGTTTTTGTATACATACACACTGTGATACTTGCAATTATTATGTCAATTTAAAAATAAATAGAAAAAAAGGAACTTGATGTAAAAGATAAGTCAAAAAATACCAATACTCTTTTTCAGTAAGAAGCACAGCTTTCTGGTATCAGGACCAGCAGGTGCTGTAGTGGTTAAGCCACTGGACTTCTACATAGTCAACCATGTTTTAAGTCCCAGACTCAGTATCGTGAAACTCAAGCCAGGCATGTGTGTGTGTGTGTGTGTGTGTGTGTGTGTGCGCGTGCGCGCACACGTGTGTGCATGCATGCACACGCTCATACCCAAAATCCCAAGAGGAGAATGGAGGAGAAGGGATTGCAGCATGACCATCCTCCCTGGGGCGTTATTTCTCGCTGTCTCTCTGTCTGTCTCTCTCGCCAGTGAGCACGTGCGCCCTAAAGCAAAAATCTCTCTCTCTTAAAATATAAAAATGGTACTATTGTTCTTTCTTTTTTCTTTTTACCTTTTTCTTAATTTACCAGAAGGCAAGTGCTCTCATCAGAGAGAGACGGAGAGAGAGGGGAAGAGAAATCACCTTCCACGGGACATGGTCATACCACACTCCCTTCTCCATTTTTCCTCTTTTCAAGATTTTGGGCACCTGCACGCATGCACCCAGCATGTTTACCAACCACCAGGTCCAGGATTTTTTTTTTCTTTTTTTTGGAGAGGTTTTTGCTATAGGGTGTGTGCACTCACCAGACAGACAGAGAGAGACAGAGAGACAGAAAGCAGGAAATCATCCCCCAGGGGGGATGGCCACACCGCAATCCCTTCTCCTCCATTCTCCTCTCGGGATCTTGGGCATGCACGCACACACGCCCAGCGTGAGTTTAAGCCACCGGGTCCAAGACTCGATCCCGAGGTTGACTACATGGGAGTCCAGCGACATAGCCATTACGCTAACTGCTGATCCCAGGTCCAGGATTTGAACCAAGTGGTCAATCATGTGAGATCCAGCTGCCTTAACCACCAGGCCACAGACTAACCGTATATCCCTTTTTATGTTTTTAAGAGATTTTTGCTATAGGATGTGTGTGCTTGCCAGACAGAAAGAGAGACAGAAAACAAGAAATCATACTCCAAGGAGGATGGCCATGCCACAATCCCTTCTCCTCCATTCTCCTCTCAGGACTTTGGACATGCATGCACACATACCCAGTGTGAGTTTTTAGCCACCAGGTCCGGAACTCAACCACGGTCAACCATGTGAGAGTCCAGCAATATAACCATTACACCATCTGCCAGTACATTTATATTCTTTATTGAAAGCTCCCAAATAAAGATAAAATTTTGTTGTGAATTATAATAATTTGACTTTTAAAAGTACTGTTCCGGAAAGTTAAGTAATCTGTCTTCAATAAAATCGAGCAGTAGAAAGAAAAATCTTTAGTCATCATGAAGGGTGATTAAATGCAGGAAAAAAAAAAGTGTGGTACACTGTAAAGATGCAGTGGTTACATGTGACAGGTGACAATGACTTCTTAAAATTTTAGATCAAACTGATATAATTGTAAAATTGTGGGTAATAAGTGGGAATGAGGATGTTCTTGTAACTGAAGATGGACCACAGCCTTTTAGTCATCCAACCACAACATACATGGAGTGCCTACTAAGAACTAGGCACTCTGCCACAAGTGGAAAATGCAAATATGGGTAACAGAAAAGCCCAGCAAATTGAGAAAGCTCTGCAAAAAGCAATCTGGGGAACCAGCAGTTAGCACGATGGCTATGTCGCTGGACTCCCACGTAGTCAACCACGGTTCGCGTCCCGGACCCGATGGCTTAAAACTCACACCGGGCACGTGTGCGTGCGTGCCCCAAATCCTGAGAGGAGAATGGAGGAGAAGGGATTGTGGCGTGGTCATCCCCCCTGGGGGGTGATTTCTCGCTTTCTGTCTCTATGTCTCTCTCTGTCTGTCTGGCGAGCGCACGCGCCCTATAGCAAAAAAACCTCTCCGAAAAAAAAAAAAGGCAATCTGGTCATAAATGATACAGGAACAAGCCATTTCACTAGTAAGTCATTTAAAATACTCAAAAGACTTAAATTTTCATTCTATTTCAACTCTCACAAGACAGAAAAGTATTGCATTTTTGTCATTCTGCCAAATATTGACATCAAAATCTGATAAAAATCATACAAAATAGAAAAAAAAGCAAGATTTTTACCAGAAGAGTAACTATCCACAGAAATTGCTCAAAAGCAATGAGAAGAAACAGAAATACAAGTGTAAGTGGTTTTTTGATTTTTGGGTTTTTTTTTTTTGGAGATGTTTTTGCTATAAGGTGCTTGCGCTCACCAGAAAGACAAAGAGAGACAGAGAGACAGAAAGCGAGAAATCACCCCCCAGGGGGAATGCCACGTCCAAATCTCTTCGCCTCCATTCTTTTCTCGGGATCTCGGGCACACACGCACACACGCCCGGAGTGAGTTTAAGCCACCAGGTCCGGGACTCGAACCATGGTCGACCACATGGGAGGCCTGCAACATAGCCATTACGCTAACTGCTGATCCCAATGACTGTAAGTTTTATCACTGACAAAATAAGATACACCTCTATGGGTCTGGTGGGCAGAAGTAAAGCACAGCGCTCTAGGAGGCAGACTCAGACAGGAAGGTTCTGGATTTGAGTCTGGGGACCTTCCTGTGGATACAAAAGTGCCCATGATCTGAGGTTGGCTGAGATGAGGGGTGGATCATGGTGTCAAGACCCTGTTGAGGGCTCATGTCTTTCTGTCTCTACTTTCTATGTCTCTCACGCACAGGAGAAATAAACTTAGAAATAAGAATTAAATAGATCTTCACTTCTTTTTTTTTTTTTTTTTTTTGAAAGAGGTTTTTGCTATAGAGCGCGTGTGCTTGCCAGAAAGACAGAGAGAGACAGAGAGATAGAAAGTGAGAAATCACCCACCAGGGAGGATGGCCACGCCGCAATCCCTTCTCCTCCATTCTCCTCTAGGGATCTTGGGCATGCACAGAACATGCACTCAGCGTGAGTTTAGGCCACTGGGTCTGGGACTCGAACTGCGGTCCAGCGACATAGCCATTACACCAACTGCTGGTTCCTCTAAAAACTTTTTAAGTTCCCACACATTAAATAATGAAGGCATATAACCTAAAACCCCCAAATTCCTTTACTAGCTACAACATATTCAGATATTTAAAGGAGATCCACAAGAATGTTCAATGTAGTATTTTTAATGGAACAAGAAGAGAGGATTTTAAATTATGGCATATAGAATATATGAGTTAATGTAAGTCTAAAGAAATTTAATGTAGAAAAAAGTCAAGACAAAAAATGATGCATGCACTGTGATGGTGTTATAAAATTTGATAACATGCAAAATACGTATGTATTATTTGTACAATTAGGAACAGATAAAATGTACAAGGCAATTAAAATACACAAAATTGCAAATAATAATTACCTCTAGGGAAGCCAGACAGAATGGAATTAGGAAGAATTTGGTGTCTTCAACTTTTCAGGACACTCATATGTATTTTATTTTTCAAGGCAGCTCATAATAAATAAAGTTAAATTTGAATTTACCAATTGAGAAGTCCCAGGAAAAGTCTGCAAACAATGATCAACATTAAGAATATTCTAGGGACCAGCAGTTAGCGTAATGGCTATGTCGCTGGACTCCCACGTAGTCGACCGCGGCTTGTGTCCTGGACCTGGTGGCTTAAAACTCACGCCGGGCGCGTGTGTGTGCGTGCCCAAGATCCCGAGAGGAGAATGGAGGAGAAGGGATTGCAGCGTGACCATCCCCCCTGGGGGGTGATTTCTTGCTTTCTGTCTCTCTGTCTCTCTCTTGTCTTTCTGGCGAGCGCATGCGCCCTATAGCAAAAACCTCTCAAAAAAAAAAAAAAAAAGAAGTTGTTAGTTTAATGCCGTTTCTTGGATTTCAGGGCAAAAGTATTAAGTGAGACCAAAACAAAGATGGAAGACTGACAGTGCCTGACTTCGAAACTTACCATGAAGCTGCAGGACCAGAGCAGTATGTTATCGGTGGGAATACACAAACAGGGCGATGGGATTTCAGCCAGAAACAGACCCACACAAGTGACCTTTGTGGAGTGAGCCAACGCAATTCAGTGGAGAAAGGCATAGTCTTTACTGTGAATGGTGCTAGAAAAGCTGGACCTCTGCATGCAGAAGTTTAATCTAGACACAGAACTTACACCTGCCATCAAAGTTAACTCAAAATGGGGAACCAGCAGTTGGCGTAATGGCTATGTCGCTGGACTCCCACGTAGTCGACCGTGGTTCGCGTCCCGGACCCGGTGGCTTGAATCTCACGACGGGTACGTGTGCGTGTGTGCCCAAGATCCCGAGAGAAGAATGGAGGAGAAGGGATTGCGGCGTGACCATCCCCCCTGGGGGTGATTTCTCACTTTCTGTCTCTCTGTCTCTGTCTGTCTGTCTGGCGAGCGCATGCGCCCTATAGCAAAAACCTCTCAAAAAAAAAAAAAAGTTAACTCAAAATGGATCAAAGAGCTCATGTAAAATGCAGAACTAAAATTTCTAGGTGAATGTGGCTTCAGTTACAGCACCAAAAGCACAAATCACAAAAGAAAAAACTAAGTAGAACTTGATTAAAATTTTTAACTTTTTCTCTAAATAAGATACTCTTAAAAAAAAAAGGAGAGGATGGAGGCCAGCAGGTGGCATGGAGGTTAAGCGCTGGACTCCCACATGGCAGACCAAAGTTCGAGTCCTGGCGACTTGCTTTCTTATTCTCTCTCTCTCTCTCTCTCTCTCTCTGGAATGCATTGCCTTATAGCAAATTAAATACTAATAGTAATGATACATAAAATTAAATTTAAAATTATTTTTTAAAAAATAATATAAAATAAAATGAGAGGGGCAGCATGTGGTGTGGAGGTTGGGGCACTGGACTCCTCCATGGCCAACCATGGCTCAAGTCCTACATCCGGCAGCTTAAGAATCACACCAGGCACATGTGCATATGTGCCCAAAATCCCAGGAGGGAAATGGAGGAAAGGGGACTGCGGAGTGGCCATCCCCTTCTCACTTTCTGTCTCTCTGGTGAACATGTGTGCCCTAAGGCAAAAATCCTTAATAAATAAATAAATCATCCGCTTTTTCACAGAGAGCTAAGTTCTCAGCTTCTTCATGCATAACAATTTTCTCTTGCACTTTAAGAAATTAGTCCAGTCTCTGGGATCAGCAGTTAGCATAATGCCTATGTCACTGGACTCCCACGTAGTCGACCGTGGTTCGAGTCCCGGGCCCAGTGACTTAAAATCATGCTGGACGTATGTGCATGCGCGCCCAAGATCCCAAGAGGAGAATGGAGGAGAAGAGATTGTGGCATGGTCATCTACCCTGGGGAGTGATTTCTTGCTTTCTGTCTCTCTGTCTCTGTCTCTCTGGCGAGCACATGCGCCCTATAGCAAAAATCTCTCCAAAAAAAAAAAGAAAGAAAGAAAGAAAGAAATTAGTCCACTCTCTCAGTTGTATTTAATTTAGAGGATAAAATCAAAAACTTCATGTGTCCACAGACAAAAAAAAAAAAAAGAGGATGCAGCAGAATTGCAGCTGTGTATTTTGTTTACTCCCAGTGGTCTGATGACTAAATTAGGAAAATCTTAAATACACCATGGGAATATTTTACAAGTCATCTTTTATTCCACCATAGCAATAAGGACACTCTCCTTGTAGCAAATCTGGCTTTATCTTTAGGTTGCCTGAGAAGGTATGTCCTGCCCATGATCTGTGTGCAGCCTGTGCATAAACAGGTCCCCAAAGAACACCCATAGCTGAAGTCCTCTGCCATTTTAAACTGTCCTCTGCACTTCTCCCTATTCCTTTTTTCCTTTTTTTTTTTTTTGAGAAGTTTTTGCAATAGGGCACATGCACTCGCCAGACAGAGACAGAGAGACAGAGAGACAGAAAGCGAGAAATCACACACACACACACCCCCGCCAGTGGGGATGGCCACACCGCAATCCCTTCTCCTCCATTCTCCTCTCAGGATCTGGGGCGCGCACGCACACGCACCCAGCGTGAGTTTAAGCCACCGGGTCTGGGACGCAAACCACGGTCAACTACACTACATGGGAGTCCAGCGACATAGCCATTATGCTAAATGCTGGTTCCATGTACTTCTCCCTATTCTTCAAAACACCACAATTAGGTAAGGTATGGAGGAGAATTGTATTGCTCACTCAGGGGTTGTGAATAAAAGAATAAGTTGCAGAGGCAATTTAATCAAAATCCTCATGAAGCAGGTTTGGTTTTCTCGCTCAGTTTCTCTTCCCTGACAACCCCCTGGACTCTCCTCTTTCTGCATAAAACATGTAACAATTCCTTCTACCAATCAGGCTCTTCCCCTTACTTTACAGAACTCACTCAGCGGAACAGTATCACACCAGTGACCCTCACAGCCACAATCTATTTTTTTTTTTACAAGCAGTGCTCTTGGGAGCTCATCTTCTAGGACTAGAGGCTAAGTAGTGGGGAGAGTACAACTCCAGTAAAAACACACGTAGTTCTGCTTCTAACAAGAGGTGTTTTCCCATTTGGTGCATATCAACTGGATTTGCTTCAAAAAGGTTTTTCTAGAAATTGCATGGCTACATACTCATTGCAACTATGAATCTACAGTTCAAAGGCATTGACCTTTAGCTCCTTTTACAGATGGAGAAACAAGGACACTGAAAAAAAAAATAGGGGAATCGTGCAGTATCTCATACCTAATGGCAAAATTTAGACTGCAATGCACTCCTAGCCCAATTTTCTTCTCACTAAGGAATTCTGCCTCCCAGGAAGCATCAGTCTTTCTGGTGGTTGTAAACTCCTTCGTCTTTATTTTCTCATCCATAAACTGAAACCTACTGAACATTCTAATTTTTTTCCTATGAGGATGCCTATTGGAAATGTGTGCATACTTCGTGTTTCTTAGAAGAAAAAGGTCTAATCAATGCAAGGTGTTGCTGAACCAAGATCCGAGTTTGGACTGATGTCATACGTTTCAAAGCGAAATGTAGCCTGATATTGTCTGGGTAAACGAGGCATGTAAATGAACTCAGCCATACGAAATTAAAAAGGAAAAATTAAAATATGGGGCACTTGGGCAAGTGGATTAAAATACAGAACAATCTAAGTATTTCAGGCTGTTGGTGCTACTCAACTGTCATCCTGTACATGACTGTGATGATATTGACAAGCATGGGAAGGATTCGTGACTCTTCTGAGTGTGGGTAGTTCTTTTCATATCTATTCATAAGATCATTCGTATTAATCTCTTTCCAACCCTACCAACAGAAGGAGGAGAAGAAGAAATTGAAAGTACAAACTGAGATAAAGCACACGATCCAGTCCCTTTTGCCCTCCCTTCTCCCAGTGTGTTGCCTGTCTGCAATAATAAAGCAAATTGAAATGAAGGTGTAGCAATTAAGTCATTTTTCTTTACAATGTGACTGATTCCACTATGCCGAGAAAATCATGACATCTTAAAACATAGATGACAGTTGGGGAACTGAAATGGCATTCACTTCATGCCCAGACATCTGAATTTGCTGGTTTCACTTTTTAATATAGGAAACATATTTGAAATATATTTGTCTGGTAAGGGGGATAAGATTGGCATTAAGATAAACAACTGGCAAATTGTTCGTAGCCATGAATTTGTGCAGTGGCTTTTCATTCCAAAACTTTAGAAATTAGAGACTATTCACCAGATGTTGTCTTTAAAAAAAAAAAAAAAAAAAGATTTTTTTTTTGCTAATTTAACTACTAAATTGCTAAAAGGTACACTCTACTAAGTCCTCTTCTAGCTAAAAATGTCTGTGTCTTGTTAAATGTTTATTGAATAGTATAATTATATTGCTTTTGCTGTTAAATGATATTGACATTCTTGAATAAGAAAAATTTTTATTCAAGCAAAATGAAATGTGAACATCTGGAGGGGAGCTTATATGTAACATTGAAACAAACAAACAAAAAGTTTGACCCCTAGGGTTTTTTCTTTTCTTTTTTTTTTTTTTTCTTTTCTTTTTCTCTTTCCCAAGATCTCTGGATGCAACTCACATCGGAATATACTTAAACATGAGGACTTTGTCACTTACCATTGAAATGTTCAAAGTAAATCCTTAGCAAACTGGTGACTGCTAAAGCGGAGATCAATTTAGCCATGAAACAACTGTTTCTCAAACAATGAACCAGCTGCTCGATTCATTTCAAATGATCACGATAATAAAAAGGGAAACAATGATTTTCAAGAATAAATGTAGCATAAAGACCATTTGTCATAGTATTACCAGAAGCTTAATATTTTATTTGATAAATTTATTGGCACGCCAAGACACCACAAATAGATAAATCAATTTCTTGATGGTCTCCTCAGTTTCTTATAGTTTTTTTTTTTTTCTTTACACAGAATTTTTTAGTTTTAAGAATCTCCTAATTTTATCCTTTCTATGACTGACCCTCCACAAAGTGACTATAATTAGGCCACAGGAAGAGAATCAGTAGAGAGGCTGGTTCCAATATATTCCTTTCTTCTCTTTCCCATTTCCCATTGTGTAATGGGGAATGACAGAAACTTGGCTCTCCTGCCCTCTGCGAACTCTTTATTAATAAAAGCGAGATTTGGGTTTATGTGGAAAAAAAGAAGTTGCGGAAAACCCCGAGTGTCCTACAAAGAATCTTCAAGGCAGATTTTTTTTTTGTTTTGTTTCTTTTAGTTTTCCCTGTCAAAAAATTAGATTTAGACATAAGTGTAAGTCAAATATAATCAAATGCAATTGTCTCACACCAGCTGTATCCACACAATCAAGCAACAGTTGACGATTCAATTCCCTTAATCCAAGTCCAGATCTGAAGGCTTTCATTCATCTTAAATATCCAGAATAGTTATCAAGAAAAGTCCCCAGTTGGCCAATGTCTCAGCTTCCTGTTTGCTTTATAGTTACTTAAAAAGTTATTCCCTTTAGCCTTTGTTGAATTTAATAACAAAAAGCCTTGACGCTACTCTTCTGCTCATTCATACAACTGTTTTCATGATGTATTGGCACAACCCTGGATAAAAGGGAAGATCCAAACTCTATAACCCCAGAACAAATGCTTAATCTAAATTATCTCTACTATATATTAAAATAGGCTTTAAGGGCGTGGTGGCGCCCACCCTATGGTAAAATAGCCTTCAATATGGTAGGCCTAGAAAGGTGAAGAGAGGTTAAAAGAACATTCAAGTTGAGGGAAGCATATAAATGCAAGTATAGGTCTTGAAAAACATAGGGTGGTGAAAAATGAGTAGGTTGGGGCCAACAGTGGCATAGTGGTCAGAGTGCTGGACTCTTACTTGGCCAACTACAGTTTGAATCCCGGACCTAGCAGCTTGAAACTCAACGCTGGGTGCGTGTGCATGCATGTCCAAAATCCCAAGAGGAAACTGGAGGAGAAAGGATGGCAGCATGACCATCACCCGTGGGGGATGATTTCTCGCTATCTGTCTCCCTGTCTCTCTCTGTCTCTCTGGCAGGTGCAGGTGCCCTATCACAAAAATCTCTCAAAAAATAAAAAGAAGAGAAGAAAAGAAACAGAAAAATGAGTAGTTTAAACAAGTGGGAGTAGGAAGTTCCATTCAGTCTTGAAAGGTGTGTAGGCAGATGGCAGCAGGTGGAAGGAAAGAACATTCCAGAGAACATCTACAACAATTTAAATCAAACTGGCTAGTTAAGATTATTGTAGAATACTTGGCCTATCTGGGGAGTACTCCTGAATGGGGAGAGACTTAAGCAATAAAGCAGTTTGGTAGACAAAAGTAAGGTGACCAAATACCCTGGCATGCTGAGAAGTTTGAATTTAATCCAAGAGGGATGGTATTTTTGACACGTGTATAATATGATCCACTTTGTGTTTTTTAAAAAATCATCCTTATTGGGACCAGCAGTTAGCATAATGACTATGTCACTGGACTCCCACGTAGTCGACCATGGTTCGAGTCCCGGACCCGGAGGCTTAAACTCACACCGGGCGCGTGTGCGTGCGTGCCCAAGATCCTGAGAGGAGAATGGAGGAGAAGGGATTGCGGAGTGGCCATCACCCCGGGGGGTGATTTCTTGCTTTCTATCTCTCTCTCTCTCTCTGTCTTTCTGGTGAGTGCACGCGCCCTATAGCAAAAACCTCTCCAAAAAAAGTCATCCTTATGACTATGGAAAATGAATCCGAGAGACAGTAATGTTGGGATAAAGAGATAAAATGGATACTAGCAGTTAGCGTAATGGCTCTGTCGCTAGACTCCCATGTAGTGGACTGCGGTTCGAGTCCCAGACCCGGTGGCTTAAAACTCACGCCGGGCGCGTGTGCGTGTGTGCCCAAGATCCAGAAAAGAGAATGCAGGAGAAGGGATTGTGGCGTGGCCATCCCCTGGGGGAGGGGGGTGATTTCTTGCTTTCTTTCTCTCTGTCTCTCCGTGTCTTTCTGGCAAGCGCATGTGCCCTATAGCAAACCCCCCTCCCAAAAAAAAAGATAAAATGGACAGGAGAAATTCTAGAAAGCTGATACACACAGGCCTCCTCACTTGAGAGACCATGGAAGATGACTGATGTCACCATTGTGACTTGGGTCACAACATCAAGGTTTCAGTATTAAGTAGGGAGAAGTTGAGGAGGTTTTGTGGTGGGCAGGTGGTGGGGTTAGATATTATAAACCAGAGTAGTTTATGAAACAAAGCAGAATCCCCAATAGCTGCATAGACATGGAATTCAGGAAAGATAACTGAATATATATTCATTTTTAAATTATTTTCTGATTAAAAAGTAACACATGTTCATTATAGAAAATTGATATATAGCTGGGCTGGATATATAGATTTAGTACTTAAATGTCCCGGATAATAATAATTACCATCTAGCTCACGTGTAGAGTATACATTTTCAAAGATTTAGCATAAAATAAAACACATTTTTAAAAGTACAACTAAACTATATTCATGACATAATTTCACTATTGTGAACCAAGAATGACCTTAAGAAGTTAAATTACCACAAGAAAGAAAAGCTCACTGTTAACTATGCCAAAATTTAAATTACATTCAAATGAAAGATACTAAGTAAGCTATCAAGCAGGCTAACGCATCTCCATAACCCCTTCACTTTGGCAGACCCAGTGGAAAATAATGTTAATTCGTGATATAAAAGGTAGAATAGCCCCTATAATTTTCTATTTTCTATGTATAGAATTCTATGATCACAAAAGATAATTCCCTAGATAAATGAGTAAATCCCACATTTCTCTAAGGAAAAAAATTGCCTCTGTCTTTGGTCATCTCTATAGCCAAATTCCATTGGGACATAGAATGGAACCTCTTTGGGGCAAGAAAGAAGTCAGAGCCTACCATTTTTGGAAGACTCTATAAACTTTTAGATTCACGTATCTGGTGTCTAAAGTCCATAAGAACTCCCCTCTCACCTGGGTAGAACATGTTTATTTCAGTCACTTACCAAAACAACTCCATCTTTTCCCTTCCATTTTTCCATCCTTTTGGGATTTGGGTCACACATGCACATCCGCCCGGTGTGTTTTCCAAGTCACCAGGGCTGGGTTTTGAATCACATAGTTGTCCATGTGGGATCCAGCTCCCTTAATCATGGGGCTGTGGGGCTAGCCAGGCAAACTTTTTCTGTAAAGAGCCATATAGTAAATAGCTCAGTCTCCGAAAACCAGATGATGTCTACTCAAGGTGGCTTTGTTGTAGTGCAAAAGCAGCCATAGACAATAGATACATGAACAGCCATGGCTTTAGTCCCACTAGAACGTTACTCGCAAAAACTGGGAGTAGAACAGATTTGCACCAAGGGTTATGAGGTACTTACCCCTGCTAATTAAGACAGCTAGGCTTCTCCAACTTATTTCCCTTCAACATCGAAGCATTCATAAAATCCTTATTAAAAAATGTACTATAGGACCAGCAGTTAGCGTAATGGCTATGTCGCTGGACTCTCATGTAGTCGACTGCAGTTCAAGTCCCGGACCCAGTGGCTTAAACTCACACCGGGTGCGTGTGCATACGTGCCCAAGATCCTGAGAGGAGAATGGAGGAGAAGGGATTGCGGCGTGGCCATCCCCCCTGGGGGGGTCATTTCTCGCTTTCTATCTCTCTGTCTCTCTCTGTCTTTCTGGCAAACGCTCGTGCCCTATAACAAAAAATTCCTATTCAAAAAAAAAAAAAACTGTACTATAAGCTGTGTCCTTGTCTTATTTATGGACTATAAATCCATTATATTTCTATGAGTCTTGCATGTTATTGTGTATACTTCTTTTATTTTCAACTGTTGGATGATATTCCATGGTGTCAATATTTTTAAGTACTTTTTCATTCATTTTTCTGTGAACAAATATTTGGATTGTTTCTGTTTTAAGGCTTTAAATTCCTGATCTGTAAAATATAGTAATATCTACTTCACATAGTTTTTCAGGGGTCAAATAGGCCAATATATATAAATTGCTTGAAAAAGTATCTGACATGATAAAATCCATAGAAGGTCGACCATTATTGCTGTGGTATAGCTATGCCTAGAAGCCCACCATCTGACACTGATGTTAGCTGAGTTTGGAGATCATAGTTCTTCACTTCCTTATTACCAGCAGCTATTGTAGTGGCTCAGTGAATACTTATTAAGTAAATAAATGAAAGAGAAATTAAAGAAGAAATTATCTCTCTTCTGTGATGTTTAGAAGAAACAGAGTCTCAACAAGGCTTCTGTGGAATCTGATGGGGTAATTCTTACATTTGTACTAATAGCAAGGGTCCAAAAATAGATGAAATACTTATGCAAAAGAAGAAGAAGAAAGTGGAGAAACTTGACCCAGCAGATACAAAAAATAAATTTAAAGTTTTAAAATATAGTATTGGCACAGAGGTACAAACATTGACCAAAATATCAGAAAAGAGAACTTGAAAGAGATTTAACTCTCATCATTGGTGAAGTTGGCACTACAAATCAGTCAGTGGAAAAATGCGGAGCTAAACAATAAATGGTTCTAGGGCAATTAGTTATCAATAAGGAGGGAAAAAAATGAGGTTGGAATCCTACCTCACACCATACACAAAATCAATTCAAGGTGGATGAAAGAAAGAAATATCCAAAGTAATTCTCTAAAAGATTTAGAACACTAAACATAAAATATGCTCAATACTTCTGATCAAATGGAAGTTTTTTTTTTTTAAGAGAAAATGAATCTGTAAAGTAGGAGAGATTATTTGTTGCACACATAACTGGCAAATGATTCATATCCAGAATATATGAAGAAATGCCAGAAACCAAACAAGATTTTAAAAAATGACCCAATGAAATATGGATGAAAAACTAAACAAGTGTTTTAAAGAAGAGGAAACACATATGGCAATACTTACAGCCTCAGTAATTATGGTAAAGCTAAGACCATAATAAAATGTAAAAATTTGGACAAATTGGGACACTTGACAATGTAAAGTGTTGGAGAAAGTAGATCAATGAGAATTCTTACTGACTACCAATAGAATTGAAAAATGACAGAGCCACTTTGGAAACCAATTTGGCATCATTTTGTAAAATTTAACATTTACCCAATGATCCCAAATAGCTAAGCACCCTAAATAAACTCTTACATGCTATACACCATGATACATGTACAAAAATGTACATAGCACTGTTCCTAAGCATAAAAAGCTAGAAAGAAGCCAGATATCCAATGATGGGAAAATGGATAAAGTTTTTTATTTCTTCTCTTTTCACGATAACCTATTATACAACAATTGTAAATGAATTCATTATACATGACATGGAAGACACACAGAAATATAATGGTGCATATGAAAAGTCCGAGACCACTTAAAATTATAATGTATAATGTTTTAATTATTATTTATTTAATTTTATTTATTCATTCATTTATTTTAATTTGACCAGAGAGAGACACATAGGGAGAGAGAAAGAGAGGGAAAGGGAGAAAGGAAGTTGCCAGGCCTGGGACTCAAACTGTGGTCAGTCATGTGGGAGCGTCCAGCACCTTAACCACCATGCCACCTGCTGGTCCTGATAATGTATAATTTTTTAAGAGGCTTTTTGCTGTAGGGTTCGTGTGCTCATCAGAGAGACATAGAGACAGAAAGCGAGAAATCACCCCCCAGGGGGAATGGCCATGCCGCAATCCTTTCTCCTCCATTCTCTTCTCGGGATCTTGGGCATGCACACACACATGCCCAGCTGTGAGTTTAGGCCACCAGGTCCAGGACTCAAACCACAGTTTACTACATGGGAGTCCAGTGACATAGCCATTATGCCAACTGCTGGTCCCTATAATGTATAATTATTAAGATCAAAAAAGTTAAACAATACATTGCTTAGAAGAATAGATAAATTGGAGGTCTTCAGAAGAAGATTCCTCATGGCTCCTGCGAACTAGTTATTTCAGGGTACAAGAAAAATGAAGATTTTCTACTGATAATTTGGCCTCCAGCAAACAAGCTAGCATGGCAGGAGAGGCCAGGCCTTCAGAAGAAGATTCCTCATGGCTCCTGCAAACTAGTTATTTCAGGGTACAAGAGAAATGAAGGTTTTCTACTGATAATTCAGCCTCCAGCAAACAAGCTAGCATGGTAGGGAGTCCCTCTGGCCTTCTATCTCTGTCTCTGTGTCTCTGTCTCCCCCTGCTTCTGTCTTCTCATTTTTTTGTAATTTTTCCTTTTTATGATTTTTTTAAAGGTAAAGTTTTTCTCTTGCTCTCAGCTCCACCTTTTGTCTTGTTAATAATCCCATCTGGTCCTCCTACCTAGGCAGGAGAGGCTAGGCCTTCAGAAGAAGATACTTCATAGCTCCTGCGAACTAGTTTTTTTCAGGGTACAAGAGAAATGAAGATGTTTCTACTGATAATCAGCCTCCAGCAAGCTGGCTAGTGTGGTAGGGAGCCCCTCTGGCCTTCTATCTCTGTCTCTGTGTCTCTGTCTCTGTCTCTCCCTGCTTCCGTCTTCTCATTTTTTTGTAATTTTTCCTCCTCTCCTCTCCTATTTTCTCCTCTCTCTGGAAAGCTCTTGTGCCTTATTATTTAAAAAAAATTAAAAACGAACACGCGAGTCTTATGAGTGGAATGCCAGGTACGAGTCTATCAATTCTATAAACTAGAACTTAATCTCCTGCTCAGACTTAGGAGAGTAAAGCAACTTATTCTTCATCATGACCGGGAATAGGTAAATCTCTCTCCAGAATTGTCTCGGGTGACCAGACTACCCCCGGTGAAAAACCAAACCAGTTCAGATAAAGAGGCAGAAGAAATGGTTGAGAAAAAGATGTCCATAATATAGAGGAGTTTACTCAAAATTAAACAAGGAATTCACAACAAACAGTAGCTCAACTTCTATTTATATAGGGAGTTAGTTAACAAAAACAAAAACTCAAATGATACATGTTAAGGGAATCAAAGGCTGACCCCATAGCGTGATAGTTCAATGCTGTGTTTGGGAGTCAGAAAACACAAAGCCAATCTTCGCTTCAGACCAAGACCTGGCGGCCTTAAAAACACACCAGGTCCATGTATATGTGTGCCCCAGATCCTGATGGGATGGAGAAATGGAAGGAAAAGAATGGTAGCGTGACTACACCCCACACACCAGGGGTCTCTCTTTCTGTCATTGGCAAACAGCTGGACCTGTTGACAAGGCAATAAAATTTACATAAATGTGTGTGTGCGCGCATGTGTGTGTATGAAATCAAACACTCCCTTTGCTTGCAGATACTCATGATAATTAATATGCTTTGTAATTTAACCTGGTTTCTTTTTCTAAAAAAAATTGTTGGGGACCAGCAGTTAGCATAATGGCTATGTCGCTGGACTCCCACGTAGTTGACCGCGGTTCGCGTCCCGGAACCGGTGGCTTAAAACTCACGCCAGGCCTGTGTATGCGCGTGCACAAGATCCCGAGAGGAGAATGGAGGAGAAGGGATTGTGGCATGACCATTCTCCGGGGGGGTGATTTCTTGCTTTCTGTCTCTCTGTCTCTCTCTGTCTGTCTGGCGAGAGCACGCGCTCTATAGCAAAAAAAAAAAAAAACTCTCAAAAAAATTGTTCTGTTAATTTTATTCATCATCATTATTATTTTTTGTGACTTGACCAAAGAGAGACAGAAAAATTGAGAAATCAAACAATGGTCAGCCATGTGGCAACCACCAGGCCACTGAAGCCAGTTTCTGTGTGTTTATTAGGAGGCAAATACTTAATTAGGTCACTTCATCACTAATTACAACTTTAAATTGTTAAGAACTGAGCTTGACTGCCCTACAGCTTATCAAATGAATCCATATCAAATGTGGTAATTAATATACTTCTGCCAGAACTTCAAACAGAATATTGAGTTTTGTGAATAGACTTATATTTTTAGGCTTACATTTAGTCTACTGTAAAAGGAATGTTTTCTACCAGCTAACTTCCATAAGATGAAGATACATTTAAAAACTACAAAGATACTAGACTTTTAACATGAAATGGAAAAATAGACTAACGAATACAGAATTTTTTTTCCATCAGGAACTTTTCTAGACTTCAGTTTGTTATAAAATTAAAAATGTATTGCCATAGTTAAGTTGGCACCAGAAAGAAACATATTACTTTGTCACTTAGATTTTTCCTTACACTTATTCCCCTAGTATTTTTTTTTTTAGAGGTTTTCGCTATAGTGCGCATGCGCTCACCAGACAGACAGAGAGAGACATAGAGACAGAAAGCGAGAAATCACCCCCCCGGGGGGATGGTCACGCAGGAATCCCTTCTCCTCTATTCTCCTCTCGAGATCTTGGGCACGCACGCACACGCGCCTGGCGTGAGTTTTAAGCCACCGGGTCTGGGACGCGAACCGCAGTCGACTACGTGGGAGTCCAGGACATAGCCATTATGCTAACTGCTGGTTCCCTCCCCTAGCATTTTTTAAAAACCTGTTGATTTGTGTGTGTGTGTGTGTGTGTCTGTGTGTGTGTGTGTCTGTGTGTGTGTGTGTGTCTGTGTGTGTGTGTGTCTGTGTGTGTGTGTCTGTGTGTGTGTGTCTGTGTGTCTGTGTGTGTGTGTGTGTCTGTGTCTGTGTGTGTGTGTGTGTAATAGAACAAGAACATTCAGCTAACATTGATGCCCCGAAGCTTATTTTTTCTCTTTCCTCATGATGAAATTATTGGAGTTATTTAGTCTAAAAAAGTGTACACTGAGTAGGAAGAGGCCAAAGCTATTACACGGTTTTCTTTTCATAACTAGTTCTTAAAGCATATTATTTGAAAATCTAATACAAGAAAAGGTAAACAAGAAGTCCACAAAAACCACTCCTAGTCCATTACAAATAAAAATGCAGAAGGAAAAAAAAATCTAGTATCATGCTTGACTAAGCTAGAGAAAAATAAGAGAGTTTTCAGACCAGAATAGGACTATTCTTATCCATGGGAGCAGGCAAGCTCTAGAGTGACAGTTACCCTAGGGTCAGGGTCCATCCTGGTGATCAGACTTTGACTGTAAGAGATTTTCCACTGGGAGAGAGTACAAAACTGGAAATTTGCAGGCTAGAAGATTTGTTTAGAGAGTAGAAATACAAACTGGGAACTGTGCTTATCGCCCATCAGGAGGAAATGCAATGGTGTAGAAATACACAAAAGAGGGACAAGCAGTTGGCATAATGGCTACGTCACTGAACTCCCATGTAGTTGTCCGCGGTTTGAGTCCCAGACCCGGTGGCTTAAACTCATGCCGGGCACGTGTGCGTGCGTGCCCAAGATCCCAAGAGGAGAATGGAGGAGAAGGGATTGTGGCATGGTCATCCCCCCTGGGGGATGATTTCTCGCTTTCTATCTCTCTGTCTCTCTCTGTCTTTCTGGTGAACACACGTGCCCTATAACAAAAATCTCTCAAAATAAAAAGAAAAAGAAATACACAAAAGACTGTGTATTCTCACCAATATTTATAATATTGGTGGCATTTTGCTGTCAAGTGGAGTGGTATGCACATTGGAATTCCGTTTCTTTTTATGCTTTAAATACATTCCTTCCATAAATTTTTAAAAATTTAATATGAAATAACTTTGCTAAAGTCAAACCCAAGTTAAAATATCAAAGGTCATTTCAATTAAGAATATGATCTTTGTTCATCACGGCTGATATGTTAAAATGTCTGCACCTCAAATATCATCTCAGAGCACACACTAGAATGTCATTTTCATACCCATCTCCTCCTTACTCTGCATAATCATCACTTCAAAAAGAAAATCAGAGAAAATACTGAACCATGGCTTGTTCAACTAGCTAAAGCTCAGCTCTGTTACCATACTCTATTTTGCTAGCACTTTCCAATAATGACCTTCTATAATCCCCAGGACCAGCTGCTAATGACTTGCTGAGATTTCCAAGATCAAATTCATACACCCAAAGCAGAGAATGATCAAGAAGTTTTACGTTTTTAATCTTTGAAAGCAATTCCAAAATAGGATATGCAAAATATCTTGAGCACTGGCCCCTCACCAGAATATGTGTTCAGCTTTCAAACAACCCTGAAGAAGGCACATTAATTTGAATGTCAAAAACTTTGCCGTATGTTTTCAAAGAATCAGTATTAATTGATACTATACTCAAATGGTAGTTTATTAAAAAGAATTGTTTCTGCCAATTCATATACTAGTTACAGAAAATACCAGATACTGAAATAATAAAGTTAATACTTTCTTTTTGGACTATTTGGGTAAATCAAAATAAACAGTGCAATTTTTTTCTTTCTTTTTTTTCTTTTTTTAGAGATTTTTGCTATAGGACATATGTGCTTGCCAGAGAGATAGAACGTAAAAAATCACCTTCCAGAAGGTATGGCCACACTACAGTCCCTTCTCCTCCATTCTTCTCTCTGGATTCTGAGCATGCACACACACATGCCCAGCATGAGTTTTAAGCCACTGGGTCGAGGACTCGAACCACAGTCAACTACGTGGGAGTCCAGCTATGTAACCATTATGCCATCTGCTGGTCCTGACGTTGCAATTTTAATTAGATGACTTTAAAATATAATCTGCAGCTTTTAGAACTGACATTCCAGGATATAATTATAAACTAAGAGTAAATACCCCCTCCTCTGCCTCCGTTATCTCCAGAGCCTGCACTAAGGATTAGAGAGCAACAATAGTCAGTGAGGGCAAAGGAGTCAGGAGACTGCTTCAGGCTTCTTACTGCCGCCCAGCCCATCTCTTCACTGCCATTACCCTCGGAGCCTGTGCTATGAATCAGGGAGCAGCAGTAACAAATGAGGCCAGCTGAGGCAGGAAGACCAACTCTGACCTATAGCTACCTTCTGCCCACCCAGGAATATTTTGGGACTTCATAATTTTCTTTCTTCTTTCTTTCTTTCTTTTTTTTTTTTTTTTTTTTTGGAGAGGTTTTTGCTATAGGGCGCGTGCGCTGGCCAGAAAGACAGAGAGACAGAGAGACAGAAAGTGAGAAATCACCCCCCAGGGGGGATGGCCATGCCACAATCCCTTTTCCTCCATTCTCCACTTGGGATCTTGGGCATGCACACACATGCACCTGGCGTGAGTTTAAGCCACCGGGTCTGGGACTTGAACCATGGTCAGCTACATGGGAATCCAATGACATAGCCATTACGCTAACTGCTGGTCCCCAAGAGACTTCATAGTTTTCTGAACCATGCAGCACACTATGCCACTCCTTTTTCCTCTTCTATTTGAAACTCTTCAGCTTAACCTCAAGTGCACCTGGTCCCAAGAGACTGGGAACAGAATCAACACCTAAAGGTGGCTATATACACACGTCTCTGATTGAAAGACAAGGCCTTCTACCAAGAACACATTTGAGAAGTAGACCTCTTCTTCCCCCGACACTATAGAATCGACACAGAAAAGTAGACAGAAGTGTATAATCCATCAGATGGACTAGAAACCAGCGTAGAGGCACAAAACGTATGGGAAAACAAGGAAATACCTTTTCCTCAATGAGACAGAGAAGCTCTTCTTCAACCATGGACAGCAAGAAAGAATTTGTAGGAAGTCAGAAATAGAGTTCAGAATATCCATGGTGACAGAGATAAGGAAGTCCTTCCAGGATTTGAAGGAGGAGATGATACCATTACAAAAAAAAAAAAATCAGTCATAACTTCTAGAGATGAAGACAGGAATACAGGAAATCAAGACCTCCCTCAAAAAAAAAAAATGATAGCAGACTGGACCATGCAGAAGAGAGAATCGCTGAGCTGGAAGACAAAAGCTTTGACTTAGATAAAACAACCAAAAATAATGAAAAAAATATATATTTTTTTAAAACAAGGACAATACACAAGAAATACTAGACACTATAAAATACCCAAGTATCTGAATAAGAGATATTCCAGAAGTTGAAAAATCAAACAAGGGCATAGAAGATCTATTTCATGAAATACTTGCAGAAAATGTTACAAACATACAGGAGCATTTGGACATCCAGACGTAAGAAGTACAAAGGGCCTCAAATAGAATCAACATAAGAGCCTCTCCACCATACGTCACAGCCAGAATGGTAAAAATCAGAAAGATAAGATTCTAGGGAACCAGCAGTTAGCGTAGTGGCTATGTCACTGGACTCCCACGTAGTCGACCGCGGTTCGCGTCCTGGACCGGGTGGCTTAAAACTCACGCCGGGCGCGTGTGCATGCATGCCCAAGATCCCGAGAGGAGAATGGAGGAGAAGGGATTGCGACGTGACCATCCCCCCTGGGGGGTGATTTCTCGCTTTCTGTCTCTATGTCTCTCTCTCTGTCTGTCTGGCGAGCGCACGCGCCCTATAGCGAAAACCTCTTCAAAAAAAAAAAAAAATGATAAGATTCTGAAACTGGTGATAGAAATGTCAAGAAATAGAAAGGACATCAAATATTTTAAAGAAAGACTGCTAGATCTAAAGGGAGAGATAGATTGCAGCACACTAATTGTTGGGGATCTCAACACCCCACTCTCTCCTTTGGACAGAACATCTAGACAAAAAAAGCAAAGAGATACAAGATCTAAGCAACATCATGGTTGAAATGGACTTGACAGACATCGATAAAACTTTCCACCCAACAACCACAAAATATAAATTTTTCTCACCCCTGCATGGAAACTTTTCAGAGATTTACCACATGATAAGGCACAAAACAAGTCTATGCAGATTCAAAGGCCTAGAAGCTATATCCAGCATTTTCTCCGACCATGACAGAATTAAAATTGAAATTAATTTCAGAAAAAGTCCTTGAAAATTCGCAAACATACAGAAATAAACAACCTACTCCTGAATGACTTCACAACTACTGAAGAAATTAAGACTGAAATCAAAAGACTCATGAAGAGCCATGATAATGAGTGTATAACTCCCCATAATCTATGGGTTTAGAAAGCACCGGAAGCAGTTATAAGGGCAAAGTTCATATCAATTAGTGCACATAAGAAAAAGATGAAAAGGTGGCAAATAGACAACCTGATGACACTCCTCAGGGAACTATAAAAACAATACCTATGAAAAAAAACATTCTAGGAGAAAGGAAATAATTAATATTTCAGCAGG
>NW_006159552.1:2094820-2114845 GCF_000334495.1 Tupaia belangeri chinensis
ACTATACAGAAAATAAACTAAACCAAAAGCTGGTTCTTTGAGAAGATAAACAAAGTTGATATGTTGTTAACTAGACTAATTAAGAAGAGAAAAAGGAGCCAGATAAATCAAATTTGCAGTGAAACAGCCAATATTACAACAGATGTAACAGAAATACAAAAGAATATTAAAGAATATTATGAGCAACGATATGCCAACAAGCAAGAAAATCTGGATGAGATGGACAAATTTCTGAACACATAAAAACTACCAAGACTGAATCAGGAAGACATGAAAAGCCTAAATAAATCAATAATGAGCGATGAAATTGAATCAGTGATAAATAATCTCTCAGCAAAGAAAAGCCCAAGTCCCCATGTTTTCACTCCTGAATTCTACAAAACATTTAAAGGAGAGCTAACCCCCATTCTGCTCAAATTATTTCCTTTTGTTTTGTTTTGAGAGAGAGAGATTTTTGCATTGTGTGTTTGCTCACTGTAGAGACAGAGACAAAGAGTGAGAAATCATCCCCCGCAGAGGATGGCCATGCCACAATCTCTTCTTTTTCATTCTCGGGATTTTGAGCACACATGTGCATGTGCGAACACACACACACACACACACACACACACACACACATCTGGCGTGAGTTTTAAGCCTCCTCAGAATCTGGGATTCAAACTGCTGTCAAATATGTGGGAGTCTAGCAATGCAAAGCCATCTGCTTCTCCCCTCAATCTATTTCTAAAGACCCAAATGGAAGGAATCTTCTTAAATTCATTTTATGAAGCCTCTCATCTCCAAAACAGACAAGGACTTAACAAAAACAGAAAAATACAGACCATTATCTCTAATGAATATAGATGCAAAAATTCTCAACAAGATACTAGCAAATCATATCCAACAACACACTAAAAAGATTATACAGCATGGCCTTCTCCCCTGGGGTGGTGATTTCTCACTTTCTGTCTCTGTCTCTATGGCAAGTACACATGCCTTGTAGCAAAAACCTCTCAAAAAAAAAAAGTAATTGAAAAAATGAACATACAAAAATATATAGCATTCTATATACACTAACAATGAACAGAAAGAGGTAGAATCAAAGAAAGTAACTCTATTTACAATAACCACAAAAGAAATAAAATATCCAGGAATAAACCTAACAAAAGAAGTCAAAGACCTATACAAGGAAAACTATGAAAAACTAAAAAAAGAAATAGAAAATGACATAAAAAAAAAAAAACGTGGAAAGACATCCCATGTTCCTAGATTGGAAGAATTAAAATAATCAAAATATCAATTCTACCTGAATTAATCTACAAATTTTAACACAATCTTAATCAAATTACCTGAGATATCCTTTATAGACTTAAGGAAAAAAACATTCACAGAATTCACCGGAATCATAAAAGGCCCCATACTGCCAAAGCAATACTGTGTGAGAAGTGTGGAGTACAAGGCATCTCACTCCCTGACCTCAAAATATATTACAAAGCTGTGATAATCAAAACAGCATAGTACCGGCACAAAAACAAGCATGTGGAACAATGGAACAGAATAGAGAACCCAGAAATAAACCCCAAAACGTACAGCTAACTGATTTTTTACAAAGGGCACAGACAATTTTGGGGGGGAGGAATCTCTTTAGCAAATGCTGGAAAAACTGGGTTATACACCTGATGAAAGATGAAGCTGGATTGTTACTACCTCTGCTCAGCAAAAAAAAAAAAAAAAAAGTTAGAGCGAACCAGCAACTCTCAAAATGGGAGAATATATTTGCAAATTATGCCTCAGAAAAGGAACTGATAATCAGAATACAGGAAACTCAAGCAGCTTACTGGAAATAAAATGATCAACCCAGTTAAAAGATGGGCAAATGAGCTGAACAAACAACTCTCTAAGGAAGACATACGAAAATCCAAAAAGCATCTTTAAAAATGCTCAGCATCCCTTACTATAAGGGAGAAGTCACTCAAAACCACAATGAGATACCACCTAACCCCAGTCAGAATGGCTAAGATTAAAAAATAAAGCATGATAAGTACTGATGAGGCTGTGGTGAAAGGGGAACTCTCCTACACTATTGGTGAGAATGTCAATTAGGATAGCCACTGTGGAGAATAATATGGACGTTCCTCAAAGATCTACAAATAGAACTACCATATGATCCAACAATCTCACTACTGGGTATCTACCCAAAGATAGAAAAATTCTCATTCAGAAAAGTGCTTGTACATCCATGTTTATTGGGCATTATTCACAATTGCTAGAGACATGGAACCAACCCAAATGCCCAAGAACAAATAACTGGATTGACAAAATGTGGCACATATACACTATGGAATACTACTCAAACTTTAAAAAAAAAAAAAAAAACAAGGCTCTGGCATTTGGCATTTGATAGAAAAGTGGATAAATATGGAAGATTTACTGCTGAGTGAAGCAAGCCAGACAATGAAAGAGACACATTGTATGTCCCCAATTAATATATATCAAATGTCCACACTTTATGGTAGAAACTGAAAGATTGCAGGATATAGAAGCATGGAGAATGGTTGTGGATAGTGGAGACAGTGGGGGAGGAGGCTGTGAGGTCAGAGAGGGTGAAAGGAATGGAAATCAAGGAGAAAAATAGAGAGGCAAGATATTAAGGGACAGAGAAATTGAAGATTGTCTGTTGATGATAATGTGTATGATAATACCTTTAACTGGACTGGTGTGCAGTGTATTCATCCTGGGAAATTTATTTTACAAGCTGTGGTGACATACAGTGACTGAATGTACAAAATAAATTTTAAAAAAATAAAAAATAAATTTAAAAGAGTAAATATCACTCCTCTTCCTCCAGATTTTTTTAGAGAAATTTTGCTGTATATTGTGTGTATTCACCAGAGAGACAGAGATAGAGAGACAGAAAGCAAAAAATTACCCCTCAGAGAGTGGATGACCACATCACATTCTCTTCTCCTCCATTCTCCATCTAGGATGAGTTTTAAGCCTCTGGGTCCAGGGCTCAAACCATGGTCAGTCATGTGGGAGTCCAGTGACATAACCATCACACCATCTGCTGGTCCCTCCAGAAGCATTCATTTTTTTTTTTTAATAAATTGTCATATAGTAAAGTTGACTTCCTTTTTTTGTGGTTTATTTTTAAGTTTATTAGTTATTTCTTGCATGAGAGAAAGAGACAGAGAGATAACCATTCCCCTATGGGACCTTCATGCTCCAGTCCACCCCACGTCTCAGACAGCCCTGATTATGGGCACACAGCCCATGTCAGGCACACTCAGGATATTCCTGGGATACAAATTCAGGGTCTTTCCCATATGGGTCCAGTTGCGTCACCATCTGACCCCTGAAGTTGACCTTCTTTCATTGTACAGTCTTACTAATTTAACACAAAAATAGTTTCTGCAACCATCACCACAATGAATACATGACACGGTATCATTGTTCCAAACACTCCTTCATGCCAACCTATTTTTTTTAGAGAGAGAGATTTTTTTACTATAGGACCTGTGTACTTGCTGAAGAGAGAGAGAGACAGAGAGATAGAAAGCAAAGCAAAAATCACCTCCCAGGGGGGATGGCCACACTGAAATCCCTTCTCCTCCATTCTCCTCTCGGGATTTTGGGCACTCACGCACATGCGCCCAGAGTGAATTTGAAGCTGCCATATCCAGGACTCAAACGACGGTAGGCCACATGGGAGTCCAGCAACATAACCATTGCACCTTCTGCTGGTCCCCCAACTTTTTTTTTTCCTAAGTCTATTTATTTACTTCTTCCTGAGAGAGACAGACAGAAGGAGAGAGCTAGGTACCCCCAACAGAGTCCTTACCCTCGATTTTCCCTCAGCCTCAGAAGCCTGGTTCACAAGCTTACACACATCTGCATGTACAGGAAGGCCCTGGGACACGAACCAGGAACTTTCCCATGGGGGGCCAGTTGCATTGCTGCTATGCCACAGTCTGATCCCTCATGTTATCCATTTGTTACCTCTCCCCAACCCAGAAGCCCTGTCAACTATTGATCTGTTCTCCCCTCTACTGTTTGTCTTGTAGAGAATGTCATATTAATGGAATCATACAGGGTGTAAGCCTTTAAGGTGCTGTGCTTTTTTTTGTTTTGTTTTTGGAGAGGTTTTTGATATAGGGCACATGTGCTCGCCAGAGAGACAGAAAGCGAGAAATCACCCCCCAAGGAGATGGCCACCCACAATCCCTTCTCCTCCATTCTCCTCTCGAGATCTTGGGCACTCACGATAATGTGCCCAGCATGAGTTTAAGCCACCGGGTCAGGGACTTGAAACGCAGTCGACTCTATGGGAGTCCAGCGACATAGCCATTATGCTAACTGCTGGTCCCAAGATGGTGTGGTTTTATTCAGCACAATGTCTTCATGGTTCACCAAAGTTATTGCACGTATTGACAAGAGCTTGTTCATTTTTTATTGCCGAGTAGTTTTCCATTGTATAGAGGTATTGCTTATTCATTAATTAACTGAAGGAAATTTCAATTGTTTCTAGTTTTTAGCAATTACAAAAAGTGTTTCTATAAATATTTGCATACAGATATTTGTGAGAACATAGTTTTCAATCCTCTAGGGGCTCCAGCTGTATTCTTAAAGGAAGAGCTCGAATCCTGTTACATTAGCTTCCCAAAACACATCCGGCATATTCCTGACTTGGGATTTTTGCACCTGCTATTCTTACTGCCTGAAACACCTGACACTCATATGGTTAGATCTTTCCTTAAATGTAACCTTTTACTTTATCTTTTTCAGCTTATTTTATTGAGGGAGGTGCTCACCAAGTTTAATCATGCCTTGATCTCCTTGCCCCAGTCCTGCAGACAGTCAGGATCTTGGGAGCATTCATGTCCATCATGTTTCAGGTTGGCTTGGGATCCAAACCCTTGGCCAGTCATGTGGCTTCCAGTATACTACCCACTGTAACATCCAGGCTGGGTCTCCAAGGTCACCATTTCCTGTGAACCTTCTCTATATTATTTAATAGGAAGTCCCTTCCCAGCATTCTCCAACTTTTTCATTCTCCATTCTTTTTATTACTCCATAGAATTTGTTGCATCTAATATGCTGTACTTTCTTTTAGAGTGAGAGAGAGAGAGGCAGAAAAGTACTCATAACAGGTCTCATACCATGATCCCCCCCCTTCTCCTCAGCCTCCCCAGCCAACCAGAATCATGGACACATGCTAGGTCCACAAGTGAAGCTGGGAACCGAACCCATATGAATCCAGCGTTGCTTGAGCAGCACGTAACCACCAAGCTCCAAAGCTGGCCCATCTTCCCCTAGAATATAAGCCCTGAGAGTGCAGGGATGTTTGCTACTTCATTCATGCTGCGTGTTCATTCCTAGGACATGGAAGACCATCTCGCAAGTGTGGATGCACTCAATATACTTCAATAAATGAATGAAAGGAGGCTACCTGTGCTTACCTATTTCAAATCATCACAACAGGAAAACGTAGGCAAAAGAACCTTTCAAAGTGAGTCAAATCTTTCAGTTGCTTAAACCCTTAGAGGTGTCTGAAGCACAGTTATTTAGGAACAGCCCCAGCAATCCTCTGGCTTCGGAGTCATGCCCCACTCCCATCGCTCACAAGTAAGAATTGTGAGGCACATTTATTCACAGAGTTTCTCCATTTGCCCACTTTTAAAATCAAAAGAACATTATCGAAACTTCCCCAAGTCCATTAGATCTTGCCCAAACCTCCCAAAAGACATTTCAAACACCAACTCCCCAAAGAAGAAGGCCAGTGCTGGGAATAGGTTAACAGCTGCCTTCTTAGGTTACGTTCCATGCCTCGTTTTTCCTCCCCGTTTAAAATGCTTAAACCTTCCAGTTCTATTTCTTTCTTCTGATGAGAGATTTAATTATTGATATTTTTGAGTGGTACATGCTCACTACAGGAATGATGAAAGGCAACTGGGATGTGGATTGAGAGGGGCGCGGGCATGCTGTGGCAGTGATGAAAGGGAGCGGGTGAGCTCTGAGTGAAGGTGGCATCCGTTTCCCAGGTGGGAGACCCCAGCCCTGCACGGCTACAACTGACTAAGGATAAGCTCCACATGCATCAGTCAGCTCCAAATCCCCCAAGGAATCACGATATCATCTCTAGCCTTATCCTCTCTGTACACGCTCGATGATCAAATCTTAGTGCAAAAATTTAGCATTGAATAGTAAATGATAGTTATGCTTTTTTCACTATGGGTTACTTTTGGAAAAAAAAAATAAGTTATGAGGGACGGGAGTATTTCAGATGTAAAACTCTTGCTCTTGAGGTTAGTCCATAACTCAAGTCTCCATGGCTCGCTTGACAGGAAAACAAATACACCGAGAGTCACCAATATTTTCTCCTTTAACACACTGGTTTCATAGCAGTGTTTCACATAGCTATTCATCCAACACGATTTACTGAATTTATGTAATTGTGTATTGGGTGACATTCACCTATAGCGAAATCCAAACAAAAAGATGTTACCACCGAACTATGGTTCAGTGTTCAAATCAGGCGGAAACACTAAAAAAGATTTCCTATTTCTTTCTTTCTTTTTTTTTTTTTTTTTTTGGAGAGATTTTCGCTACAGGGCGCGTGCGCTCGCCAGACAGAGAGAGACATAGAGACAGAAAGCGAGAAATCACCCCCCGGGGGGGATGGTCACGCCGCAATCCCTTCTCCTCCATTCTCCTCTCGGGATCTTGGGCACGCACGCACACGTGCCTGGCGTGAGTTTTAAGCCACCGGGTCCGAGACGTGAACCGCGGTCAACTACATGGGAGTCCAGCGACATAGCCATTACGCTAACTGCTGGTTCCCAAGATTTCCTATATCTCTATAGAGCACTATCTGCTGGTTAATGGAATTGGTCCTGGGAACTTCAAAGGAGACTGGAATGAGTGACATTCTCCAATTTTTTTTTTTTGAGCGGTTTTTGCTATAGGGCGCACGCGCTCTCCAGAAAGACAGAGCGAAACAGAGCGATAGAAAGCAAGACCCCCCAAGGGGAGATGACCACACTGCAATCCCTTCTCCTCCATTCTCCTCTTGGGATCTTGGGCACGCACGCACATGCACCCAGCATGAGTTTAAGCCACCGGGTGCAGGACTCAAACCGCTGTCGACTATGTGGGAGTCCAGTGACAAAGCCATTACGCTAACTGCTGGTCCTGACATTCTCCAATTTATTCAATAATGCTAATTACTCAAAGTCTAGACACAATCCTAACCTCCTGCACAATTCTCCCAGGTCTATATGGGCAGATCCATGTCGTTCATGGTAGGGATCATTTTGTATGTATCTTGATCAATACTTAAACTGTACAGAAAAATGCCATAACCAGTCTTACTAACTACATGTAAGAAAAGAACATAGCATATATAGGGTTAGCCAAGCTTGAAGCTGCTCACTCCCCATTCAATGATTTTTGTCATATCCATCATTTCACCTATATTTTCTTTTTTTTTTAATTTTTAAATTTTATTTAGGTTTTTTTGCCATAGGGTGCATGCATTTTCTGGGAGGGAGAGAGAGAGAGAATGAGAAAGAGAGAAATCACTCTCTTCAAGGGGAATGGCCACACCACAATCTCTTCTCCTCCATTCTCCTCCTAGGATTTTGGGCACACATGCACAAGCACCCAGCATGATTTTCAAGCCACCAGGTCTGGGATTCGAACCAAAATCAGCCATGTGAAAGTCTGGTGCCTTAAACACTATGTATGCCTCCTGCTAGCCCCCATACTTCAATTTCTTATTAGTGTTCTTTAAATTCCTTCAATGTTTCTCATAGTAATTTATATTTTTAAAAGGACAAATCTACTTTTTTTTTTTAAAGGGAGATACTTTTGCTCTAGGGCATGTGTGCTTACTGAAGACACAGAGAAACACAGAGAGTGAAAAAGTGAGAAATCACCCGCTAAGGGGAATGGCCACACCAAAATCCCTTCTCCTTCATTCTCCTCTTTGGATTTTGGGCACACACACACACACACACACACACACACACACACAGTGTGTTTCAAGCTTCCAGGTCCGGAATTTGAACCATGTTTGACCATGTGGGAATCCAGTTGCCTTAACCAACCGTTACGTGAAAAAAAAAAAAAAAAACTACTTTATCTTCATCCCAAGCAACAAAACCATCAGTTTGAGTCGTCAATTTATTTAACAAGTATTTATTGAGTATTTACCTTTTGAGGAGCATTACCTTTTGGAAATATAACATAGAGGCCATCTCACAGAGGTTACATTTTAATGAAGAAGAGAGTCGATACACAGGTAACTATGTAATACTCTAAAAAGAGAATGTCTACTAAGTGCTACAAAGAAAACTAAAGGAAGAAGACAAAAGGAGATTCAGTGGCCTGAGTGTCTCTCTGAAAGAGTGATTTTTTTTTTTTTTTTGAGAGGTTTTTGCTATAGGGTGCGTGAGCTTGCCAGATCGACAGAGAGAGACAGAGAGAGAGAAAGTGAGAAATCGCCCCCCAGGGGGGATGATGGCCACACCGCAATCCCTTCTCCTCCGTTCTCCTCTGGGATCTTGGGCACGCACACAAACGCGCCCAGCATGAGTTTTAAGCTACCGGGTCTGGGACGCGAACCACGGTCGACTATGTGGGAGTCCAGCGACATAGCCATTATGCTAACTGCTGGTCCCTGAAGGAGTGATATTTGAGCAGAGACTTGAATGCAAGCCCAAGAGAGCCTCAGCAGTGAGACTAAGAGAGTAAATTCCCCCTGTGTGAGAATGAGTGCATTGTACCCAAGGAAGAGCAAGAGCCTGACCTGGTTGGCTTGAAGCCAAGAGGATGAAGGGGCCTGAAGACAAGGCTTCAGAGCAGGCAGGGGGGCAGATGAGGTAGAACCTCCATGGCTCTGGGAAGGAGATTGGACTTCCTTGGAGTCGAATGGGAAAGCACTGGAGGAGTAGCATGAAGTGATTCCCATTCACCACCATCATCAGGCCACTGGCTGTAGAGGAGCAATTTGGGAAACCACACAGAAGACTTCCGCGATGATCTGGGGCAGGCAGGTGGTAGCCACCGTGAAGCTAGAGGAAATAGATTGATTGGCTCGTTTTCTCTTTTTCTCCATAATATATCAGAATAAATACACAAGTATTAGGAAAAAGGTCACCGTTCCTCCATGTTCTAGCTGAAAGCATCACACACACAAGTGTTCTGGGCCGATCCTCCGTGAGATGTTAGTTCAGCAGTTAAGACTTGGGCTTTGGGGGACCAGCAGTTAGCGTAATGGCTTTATCGCTGGACTCCCATGTAGTCGACCACAGTTCGAGTTCTGGACCTGGTGGCTTAAACTCACATCAGGTGCGTGTGTGTGCGTGCCCAAGATCCCAAGAGGAGATTGGAGGAGAAGGGATTGCAGTGTGGATATCCCCCCTGGGGGGTGATTTCTGTCTCTCTCTGTCTCTTTCTCGCGTGCACACGTTCCCTATAACAAAATATTCCCCCACCCCTCCAAAAAAAAAAAAAATCTTGGGCTTTGGAACCAGCTGCTAGGGTTTGAGTCCAGTTACCTAACTCATCACCGACCAGACTTCAAGCATGACACTCCATAAAAGTTTAACGTTTCTGTATTTTTGTGTAGTTTTAAATTTCTCTATTTGTGTAGATAATTGAAAGTTTCTATATTTTTTCTTCTTTTTTTCAATTTTATTTTTTAAAGTAATCATTTTATTTAACTTTATTTTAATTTGACCAAAGAGGGACAGAGTGAGAGAAAGAGAGAGAGAGAGAGCAAGCAAGCCACCAGATCCGGGACTCGAACCGCAGTCGGCCATGTGGGAGTCTAGTGTCCTTAACTACCACGCCCTTGTCAGCCCCTGAAAGTTTCTGTATTTTTGTGTAGATAATGAGGATATCAATAGTTTTCTCACAGGGCTATTGTAAAAAATCAGTGAGTCTTTATTTGTGTTATACTTAGCGTACTACCTAGTAGATAATCAATAATAACCATTATCAATCCATAAACAACGTAATTATTGGCGACATCTGTTCTTTGTCTTCTCACAGTAACTCCAAGCAGCATGATGTTAACTTTATAAATATATTTGTGCACTTTTAATGTTATTTCCCTTAAGAATAATTGATGTATGGGACCAGCAGTTAGTGTAATGGCTATGTTGCTGGACTCCCATGTAGTCAACCGCGGTTTGCGTCCCGGACCTGGTGGCTTAAACTCACGCCAGGCGCGTGTGCGTGCGTGCCCAAGATCCTGAGAGGAGAATGGAGGAGAAGGGATTGCGGCGTGGTCATCCCCCTCGGGGGGTGATTTCTCACTCTCTATCTCTCTGTCTCTCTCTGTCTCTCTGGCGCACGCACGTGCCCTGTAGCGAAAAAACCCCCCCCCCCCCAAAAAAAAAAAGAATAATTGATGTTTTCCTTTCTGCATTGGGCATTTAATAAGCAGGATTCATATACTGCAAAAACGATCATGTTTTCCAAATAACTTCAGTGCTTTAGATTCAAAGTTCTGGGAGAGATTTTTTTTTTTTCCCCTTGTGCTACTACAGGTGAAGTAACAGCTGCAACTTACCAGAATTCGACTCCTCAAAGGGTCTGCATACAGTGGCATAAAGCTAACACAGGTGCCCCAGCATGCTGACGAAGAATAAACAGAAGCACATGTTCGGAAGGGTGCATAAGACTTGGCTTCTTAGAGCACTACTCATAAAACGCGGTCAGCTTTGTTCTGCAAATTGGCTGACACCTCCAGGAGAGGAACTGCCGCTGGTACCCGTATGGCCCGTGCCACCTGGACTCCCTTATCTCGTTTATTATTATTAACCATTTCCAAAACACTGCGGAGAATTTCAAGAAAGGGACACATTGTGATCTTGGCTCTGAGTGTGGTCCTGCCAGGAGGCCAAATGACTTTTTAAAGATCCTTTAGTGACATGGTCTGTCTTAACTGATATTTTCCTTTCAAAAACAACTGTCCTTTTTGGGGGGAGCCCAGAAAGGATATTAGGGATTATGTTTGAATAAAAACATTGGAATTTGCTTTCCTATCCTCCCCTCCTTTTTTTTTTTTTTTTTCAGGAAAGAAATCCTCTTGGAATGTGGAAAAGAAATGAGTTGGAACATACTAAATCCTAATAACTCAATGCTGATCTCTCTAAGTCAATACAATAGCAAAAGCCCCAATAATGTTAAACGCGCTGTTAGGAGACTGGACCCATGACATGCCCTGCCTGCGTGAGATGGATGGGTGGTCTGGAGGATGTGATTCTCCTGTAAAAACGAAGGCATATCCATATATACACACACATGCTTATAAAAACTTCTCAGAGGAGGCCTTCCAAGGAATCTCTTTTTTTTTTAACAGGTTTTTTTTCACTATAGGGCGTGTGCGCTCGCCAGCCAAACAGAGAGAGACAGAGAGACAGAAAGTGAGAAATCACCCCCCGGGGGGGAATGGCCACGCCGCAATCCCTTCTCCTCCATTCTTTTCTCGGGATCTTGGGCATGCACGCACATGCGCCTGGCATGAGTTTAAGCCACCGGGTCTGGGACTCGAACCGCAGTCGACTATGTGGGAATCCAGCGACATAGCCATTACGTTAATTGCTGGTCCCCCCAAGGAATCTCTTTGCCACCACCCTCAGTTCTTCCAACTACAATGAAAGAGGCCTCTAGGTTTCCAAACATCCCTTCAGTAACACCAAGCATGCAGCTTCACTAAGCTTTTCTGACTCGATACTTCGTTGATTGGCTAAACTGATCATCTTGTAAGAACAGCCTTTCTAGCTTAACGGGGGTGGGCTCTCCTCATCTACTCCCCAACATGAATGCAAACGGGAAAACTTACAGGACAGGCCCAAGTTCAGGTTCATTGAAGCACACAGGTTATCAAAATCAGCAACAAAACCTTGCACTTCACAGCTCAAATTTACCTGAGCACTCTTACAAAGTGCTCACTTTGTTTGATGATACAAAGATCTGGGGGCCAGCAGACGGCATAGCGGTTACATCACTGGACTCCCACACCACCTGCTGAGGTTTGAGTCCTGGACTGGGTGGCTAGAAAAATCACACCAGGCACGTATGCATGTGTGTGCAAGATCCCAGAAGAAAGAAGGAAAGAGAAGGGATTGGGTGTGGCCTTACCCCCCTGGGGGGTGATTCCTCACTTTTCTTCTCACTATCTCTGTCTCTCTCTTTTGGGAGAGCACACGCATCCTCAGACAAAAATCTCTTTAAATGAAGAAGGTAGATCTGCAGAGTTGGCCCCAAGTTAAGCCTAGATTCATGGAAGTAAAAATGATACCGTGCATCCTGACAGTCTTCCCAACATGGTCTCCTGAGTCTGAACAACGCACAGGCCATAGGGATGCATTTGAGAATTGATTAGAAAGCTAGGGACCAGCAGTTAGCATAATGGCTATGTCGCTGGACTCCCACATAGTCGACCGCAGTTCGCATCCCAGACCCAGTGGCTTAAAACTCACGCCGGGCGCGTGTGCGTGCGTGCCCAAGATCCCGAGAAGAGAATGGAGGAGAAGGGATTGCGGTGTGGCCATCCCCCCTGGGGGGTGATTTCTCGCTTTCTGTCTCTCTGACTCTCTCTGTCTGGCGAGTGCACATGCTCTATAGCAAAAAAAAAAAAAGAAAGAAAGAAAGAAAAAGAAAGATTTCTCCTCCTGGAATATTTACTCTCCTGGACTCTTGTATTAATTGAATCATTTCACATATTAAAAATGTAATAAGTGCCCTATTTATGGGGAACTTTACAGCTAAATTGTAGAAATAGCATGGTCAGACTACTTTATGTAAGAGCCAAAACCTATAGTAAATTAAGATTTCTTTGCACAAAATTTTGCAGACACCCAGATGATAGTAATAATAATAATTAAAAAGAAAAAGAAATGGAAAACGCTTTGTTTGAACTTTGTAGCTGTAACATTAGATTACCCCCTTTAGTCTGTACTCTGCTCCTATTCCAGTTTAACACCTGGAAATGGCCATGGAAATTGTATATAAAATGCACATTTTATATTGCAAAGGTAGGAAGTTCAAGCTGTGTGAGAGTCAGAATCTTATTAGAAATTCTTTACGTGCGCTTTTCCATAGTCCTGGAAATGTGAGCAATCCATTTTCTATCTTAGTTCATATCTTGTAGTGTCTGACATTCAGCCACAAAAGTGGTCAGAAGGCCCAGAACCACCAATTATGATGAAGAGGTGGAGGAGATTTAGTTTGGACTGGATAGTCTTCCAGTTCACTTTATTTATTTGTTTTTAGATTTTTTTGCCATATGGTACATGCGCTTGCCAGAGGGCTAGAAATAGAGAGAAAGTGAGAAATACCCCCCCTCCCCAGGAAGAATGGCCATGTCACAGTCCCTTCTCCTTCATTCTCCTCGTGGGATTTTGGGCATGCACACACACCTGGTGTGAACTTTCAGGATCCGGAACTTAACTACAGAGTGGGCTCCTTGAGATCTGCTCCCACACCACCTGCTGGTCCCCCAATTGACTTTTTTTTTTTAAAGAGAGGTTTTTTTGCTATAGGGCATGTGTGTGCCCTCCAGAAAGACAGAGACAGACAGAAAGGGAGAAATCACCCCCCAGGGGGGATGGCCATGCCGCAATCCCTTCTCCTCCATTCTCCTCTCTGGATCTTGGGCACGCACGCACATGCACCCAGTATGAGTTTAAGCCACCAGGTCCAGGACTCGAACTGCAGTTGATTACTTGGGAGTCCAGCTACATAACCATTATGTCATGTGCTGGTCCCCTGATTCACTTTCTAAAAGTAATTTCTTGAGTCAGGCAGGTGATATGGTGGTTGGGATGCTGGATTCCCCATGGCCAACTGTGGTTCAAGTCCCAGACCTGGCAGCTGGTTTTCTTTCTCTTTCCTCTCTCTCTCTCTCTCTCTCTCTCTCTCTCTCTCTCTCTCTCTGGTAAGCGCATGTGCCCTATAGCAAATTTTAAAATAATAATAACAAATTAAATTAAATCATTCTTTTCAAAAGATTAAAAAAATTAATTTCTTACCCCCAAACAATTCTCTTCATGTTTCTGTTAAACAAAAAGAAAACTCAGAGCAGCCTCTGATGACAGTAAAGGGAGGTAGGGTTGAGGTCGCTTCTCTGAACTAACTGGGTGAGCTCTTCTTTGATTACTCAAGATACTAGCTTCCTTCTTGCCACAAATGGGACTTGATTCACCACTGAAAGCCACCAGGTCTGGGACTCAAGCCACGGTCGACTACATGGGAGTTCAGCGACATAGCCATTATGCTAACTGCTGGTCCCTCATACTCAGAGTTTTCAACAACCTTTTTCAGTCTCCTCATATATAAGTCTTTCCGAAATATTTCAGAAATGAACGTTTCCCAGCAGGGATAATAGCTCATCCTCTGAATTCATCCTTGGCAAAGTGCATGTCATCCTCTCAAGTCACCGTATCTTAAGTCTTTTCTACTTTCTTGCCTGATCGCTCTCTTTCTCTGACTCCACCTCTCCTTCTCTCCCCCACCCCACTCACTTTTCTTTTTGCTCTTTTCTTTGTCAAGATGCAAGAGCCTAGAGTCAGATTCCCAGTACAGAGAGGCCAGGTCTATTGTTAGAGGAGTTAATAGAGTGGCAGCCTGAGCACCAGGTAGTGGGTTAATTAATCAAGAGAATGGGGACCAGCAGTTGGCAACATGGCTATGTCATGTAGTCAACCATGGTTCGAGTCCCGGACCCGGTGGCTTAAACTCATGCTGGGCGCGTGTGCGTGCATGCCCAAGATCCCAAGAAGAGAATGGTGGAGAAGGGATTGTGGCATGGCCATTCCCCCAGGGGGTGATTTCTCACTTTCTATCTCCCTGTCTTTCTGGTGAGTGCATGCGCCCTATAGCAAAAAACTCTCAACAAAAAAAAAAGAAAAGAAAAGAAATTAGTGTTCTCTGTCCCGCTTTCCAGTCCTGCATCTCAGGCTTTGATACAGGTACAAAAATCACTGGCAACCTCCAGGATACATGTCTTCATTTTTATAAATGCAGGCAATTAGCCATCCCTTTAAACTTAAAAGTCAGTTTCCTTAGCTCCAAAACTGGGGCCCTTACTCCAATTCCACATCTACTGCTAAGGCCCGTGTCTCTCTACTGTCGTTGCTTACAGCAGGTGAATGAGAAGTGTGGCCCATAGTTCACATGAAATGCTCTTTGAGGGACCAGCAGTTAGTGTAATGGCTATGTCGCTGGACTCCCATGTAGTCGACCGCGGTTCGAGTCCCAGACCTGGCAGCTTGTGCGTGGCCAAGATCCCGAGAGGAGAGTGGAGGAGAAGGGATTGCGGTGTGGCCATTCCCCCTGGGGGGGGTGATTTCTCGCTTTCTGTCTGTCTATCTCTCTCTCTCTTTCTGGCGAGTGCATGTGCCCTATAGCAAAAACCGGTCCAAAAACAATAGCGCTAAGTGCCCTGGAAAGGTTTGTCATTATAATTATTATGCAAAATCTTTGTGGTAGAAATTACATCTTTTCCCAAATATAGTGGGACTCTATTGCTGAGCTAGAGTCAGAATCCAGACTTTCTTAGATCTCCGTCTGGGACTGGCGCACTGGCTTCATAAACTTCCTCTCCTGTGAAAGCACTTAAGTTTCCTTTACTCCTGAGGGCCCCAGGCAGTCAACAGGTGTTTCATGACATCAACAGGCAGGTGGCATCGAAGACTTGGCATATGGGTGTGATTTTGTGAGATTCCAGATGGTTGATTTCTACAGGACAGCCTCAGCTCATCAAGGCAAATTTCTTGTTCTTTATTTCTTAATTCTCAAAAAATATTATTTTGGCTTCCAGTGGTGTGGCAGTTAAGACAGCTGGATCCCCCATGGCTGAGTGCACAGTTCGAGTCCTGGACCCAGTGGCTTGAGAAACAGGCTGGGTACATGTACCTGTCCTTCCAAAATCCTGAAGGGAGGGAGAAATGAAGGAGAAGGGATTGCAATGTGACTATTCTCCATGGTGGGGATGCTTTCTCATTCTCTCTCTCTCTCTTTTGCTCTCCCTCTGGAGAATGCATTCACTCTCTGGCAAGAATTTGTCCTTAATTTAAAAATATAAAAGCACTTGGGACCAGCAGTTAGCATAATGGCTATGTCACTGAACTCCCATGTAGTCAACCACGGTTCGCATCCCAGACCTGGTGGCTTAAAACTCACACCAGGCATGTGCGCGTGTGTGCCCAAAATCCTGAGAGGAGAATGGAGGAGAAGGGATTACGGTGTGGCCATCCCCCCTGGGGGGTGATTTCTCGCTTTCTCTCTCTCTTGTCTCTCTCTCTGTCTTTCTGGCGAGCACACACGCCCTATAGCGAAAACCACTCCACCAAAAAAAGAAAACAAACAAATCCTAGAATACAGCCTGTTCAATAATCATTCAAATGTCAAATACGCAGGGTGCAAAAGTCACACAAAATTTCAAGATGAGCATTAGGGCTTAACGAACTGGGGAATGGAGGCAGATGGTGGAATGGTGGTATAATGTGAATTCTATGAGCCACAAAGGAAGTTCCACGGTGAAGTCTGAAGACCTCTCTGAGTGTGCTCAACATGCATTTGCCCATGATCTGGGGCTGTCTGGGAGCTGGCGTGGATCACAGTGTCAGGACCTGTTGGAAGTCCTCTTTCTCTGCCTGCCTCATCTCTCTCTCTCTCTCTCTCTCTCTCTCTCTCTCTCTGCCTTTCTTGCTCATGAATGAAATAAATAAACTTTGAAAAAGAAGACAGAAATAAAAAAGAGAGAGGTAGAGTGTGATGATACATTAGGCATTCAGTTTTCTCTCCCAGGGAAAAAAGGAAAAGTGTTGCTAGAAATTCTACAGGTTCATTATGTTTTCTGTCCCTATACTTACTGCACATTCGCACCGTAAACCTATGCAATTGGGTTTCAGAGCCCACCTCTCCACCGAAACTCATAACCAGTGACTCCTGACCAGCCAAACTCGATGCACAGCTTTGAGTTCTGACTCATTGCCTTTGATAGACCCCTCCATGGTAGTCCTCGGACTTACTTATCTCTTGATTCTCTTTGATACTGTCCTTTGAGATCTTTTACCTCCTTAACCATTTTTTTCTTTTGCAAATCCACTGACGCATGGCTTTGCTGTTCACTTTGATAAATTCTGCTTTTTATTAATGTTTCATTTCTTTGGGCTGCTTATCTTCCGTTGCTTATCGTAGGATGAGATTTAAAAGGCAAACCATTTAAAAATGAATGATCTTGGGAACCAGCAGTTAGCGTAATGGCTATGTCTCTGGACTCCCACGTAGTTGACTGTGGTTCGCGTCCCGGACCCAGTGGCTTAAATCTCATGCCGGGCGCGTGTGCATGCATGCCCAAGATCCCGAGAGGAGAATGGAGGAGAAGGGATTGTGGTGTGACCATCCCCCCTGGGGGGTAATTTCTCGCTTTCTGTTTCTATGTCTCTCTCTATCTGTCTGGCGAGTGCACTCGCCCTATAGCAAAAATCTCTAAAAAAAAATAATAAAATAAGAATGATCTTAATCTGCATTGTGTCCATTTGTATTAGGAGATAAATAGGATTCTGAATACCTAGAAAATCCATGGCACGCTTCCTGACACGCTACAACACTTCTTACAACACCCAAGTGCAGAGGAAGTGACGTGTCAACTAATAGGATGTGTCATTTTTCAACCACGTGTAAACAGTAACCTGTTTAATACCCAGTGAATTTTGAACAAGATGATTACATGGTGTAATCGTGTTTAAGAAATTATAAGGAAGGGAACCAGCAGTTAGCATAATGGCTATGTCACTGAATTCCCATGTAGCTGACCGTGGTTCAAGTCCTGGACCCGGTGTCTTAAACTCACACCGGGCGCATGTGTGTGCGTGCCCAAGATCCCAAGAGGAGAATGGAGGAGAAGGGATTGTGGTGTGGCCATCCCCTCTGGGGGGGGGGGTGATTTCTCACTTTCTATCTCTCTGTCTCTCTCTGTCTTTCTGCTGAGCGCACGTGCCCTATAGCAAAAACCTCTCCCCCCCAGAAAAAAAAGAAATTACAAGGAAGTATATTTAATCATGACAACAATGGTATAAAAAAAAATCTGACACTCCTGAGGTAACACTTGAAAGTCTTAATAAAATTACAATGTGTTCTTCTGAGATTAATCTAATGTAATAAGTGTATCCATCTACAATGCTACTTCTATATGAGGTGGTTGAAAAATGCATTTTAAGGTACTCCAGCCAAGCAGGGTGTCATTTTCCTGCCAGAAATATCTAAGAATCAAAACACAAGTATTTTTATTTATGTCATTTATGTTTTACTTTTTTTTTTCTTTTTTTGGAGAGTTTTTATTTTGTTTGTTTGTTTGTTTGTTTTGTTTTGTTTTTTTGCTATAGGGTGCATGCGCTCGCTAGCCAGACAGAGAGAGACAGAGAGACAGAAAGCGAGAAATCACCCTCCCCCAGGGGGTATGGCCACGCCGCAATCCCTTCTCCTCCATTCTCCTCTCAGGATCTTTGGCACGCACACACACGCGCCCGGTGTGAGTTTAAGCCACTGGGTCCGGGACTTGAACCACGGTTCAACTACGTGGGAGTCCAGTGACATAACCATTATGCTAACTGCTGGTCCCTATGTTTTACTTTAATTTACATTTAATTACATGTATCTTTACAGTGTACAACATTGCTTTTTTTTTTTTTTAGCATGAATACCATGCATATCTATTAAGACAAAGATCTGACTAGTTACAATAAATACAGGTGTTCTTAAAGACAGTAAAGGCTATCTCAACCTGGAGTTGAGACTAAGTACTTGTGTCAGCAACATGATTGCCACTCTTGTTTTTCAAAAACATAAACTGAAGCCCAGCCTGGTGGCACAGCCCTTTGAGTGCTGGAGTACAGTTCTAGAAGTCACACGCCAACTTCATGTTCAAATCCCCGGGTCACCCTGAGAACATACCAGGCATGCATGAGTACCTAAGAACCTTAGGAACTGGAGGGTTGGCGAAAGAGGATCGTGGCCTGAAGAGACTCAGTTGAGGATCCTTCTCTCTCTCCCTCTTTTTCTCTCCCTCTTGCATGTGTACAAGTTCTGTATTATTAAAAAAATTATAGCTTGAGATCTATCCTTTTATTGGAATGCTATTTTTGAACAAGATGTGTACAAGTTCTGTATGTGTACAAGTTCTGTATTATAAAAAAAATTATAGCTTGAGATCTATCCTTTTATTGGAATGGTATTTCATTTCAAATATTTATTTTAATAATCAGTTTTCAATTTTGTTGTGCAGTAACCAGAACGACCCCATCCTTTCTAGCTATAACTTGTCATAGGCAAGGCGGTCTTCATTTTTTAGAAACAAGGTCACTGATTAACTATCTCCCACGTGTTTGTTTTCCTTATTATCTGGTGGTTTTCTCTTCTCTTATCTGTCCTCTCTCCCTTCTTGTGCTCTCCACTCACCCCCTCTTCTCTCCGTTTGACTCGGAGAGCTCAAGTATTTGTATCAGTTAACTGTTAGGACTCTTCCCTCTTATAAACATCATGCTTTTCTCTTTAGCTCATGACTGAGTTCCCTGGCAAAGTGCTTTATGGAAGTATAGGGAACAGAAATGTCACATAAAAATAGAATGAGTTGTGAAAACAGGCCATTCCCATCTCCCCCAAGACAGACAAATCTTTTAATGACCTCCCTGGGAGGAGAGAGCTAAGGGCATATTCAGATTTTATAACACTAAGGTTCAGGATATTGAGTGAAGTACAGTTATTTCATGATTGAAAATGAAATGCGTTTCAGAAGAAGTATCTCTACCTATCCAAAGGCACAAAGATACATTTTTACTATATTTGTAACTATTTATTTTAGGATTTCTCTTTCCAGCTACTCAAGGGTCTTGTGTGATACATATAAAGGAATGAAACAAAGTTCCATTTCTGCTCTCAAAACAGTTCCTTTACTACATTTAAAGCTATTGTCATTCTCCTTGTCAAAGATGGCATTGTTGGAGTAAGCATGTATAAACTTTCTTTCCT
>NW_006159552.1:2114876-2116999 GCF_000334495.1 Tupaia belangeri chinensis
GTCCTGCTGAGTAGACCACGCGGGAAAACGCTTATTTTATATTTTCTTATAAGAAGAAAATCGCAATCTTTCAACGGAACATGTTGATTATACCATCTGGCACATAATTTCTATGCTTAAATTAAGCTGAGAAATCAATTCAGTGTTGAAAGATATTATCCGTTTAACATTTTTCACCTCCAAGCAATTCGAGAAAGCAGGGCAAAAATAAATTGTTTTCAGTTCTAAGTACGAGAATTCTATAGGTCTTGAATATTTTCTTCGACATAGGGAAAAATTATAATTTGTAAGTAGGTAGCTGGGATCCACTGGGATTTCTTGTCCTGAAATTATGCCAAAACTATACCATAGTTCCGGAACATATCCTGGGAGGCCAGGTAGTTGCTGGTTGAAGAATAGTGTCAGTTAATGGATGGTGTGATAAAATGAGTAGGAAGACCTGTCCTAACGGGTTGTTTATGTTTTGTTCAGACTTCTCTTTTTTAAGCAATTTGTGAGTTCGGGTTGTTGCTACCAGTAAAAGCATAGATAAATGAGTTTATTGCACAAATCAGATTGCCCCTAGGAGTACCTAGTGAAGTTAAGTCTGACAAGTAGTTGGAACTTACTAGAATAAATGACTATATCATTGTCATTTCCAACTTACATAATATAGTTGTACAGGAGTATGGGATACAGTGTATTTTTTCAAAATCTGTATCCATTGGGTATTGATCAAATCAGGATATAAACCCCCCCGCCGTTCAAAACAATCATTATCACGCAATAGTACATATTCAAAATCCACTCTTCCACCTAACATGGGCATTGATTTGTCACCCACTATCTTACTTAAAAAAAAAAAAAGTTTACATATTTATTGCTAAGGGACTTTTTTTTTTTTTTGAAAAGGTTTTTGCTATAGGGCGCATGTGCTCGCCAGAGAGACCGAGAGAGACAGAGAGACAGAAAATGAGAAATCACCCCCCAGGGGGGATGGCCACGCCGCAATTCCTTCTCCTCCATTCTCTTCTCAGGATCTTGGGCACGCACGCACATGCGCCTGGCGTGAGTTTAAGCCACTGGGTCTGGGACTCGAACCTTGGTTGACTATATGGGAGTCCAGCAACATAGCCATTACGCTAACTGCTGGTCCCTCCTGCTAAGGGACATTTGCTCTAGCCAGAAAGATATGGAGAATAAGAGAGGGAGAAAGCACCTCCTTCCTAATGGGGCGTGGTGGTACCGTCATCCCTTTTCCTCCTTTGCTCCATCCTGCCAGGATCCTGCGCACACAGGCTCATGTGCCAAGATGTTCAGACAGGTGCAATGGATTGCCAGGGGGTGGGGAAGAGCTTTAAGGGTCAGGCAGTGGCACAACAGTGGTGCAATAGGACTCACGGGTACCATTCTGGGTTTGCATCCAGGGACTGCCCTGAACACACCAGGCATACACTGCCTGCGAAGTGGGCTTGCAGGGACTAGGGGTGAATGGCCACATGGAGACCTTGTTGGGGGTGTCTATTTCTTAGTCCCTGTCTCTTTCTGTCTTTCTCCCACTCTCTCTCCCTCTCTCGTTCATGGAAGAATGAAAGAAAATGCTTAGTTGGACCAGCAGATGGCGTAGCATTTTTGTTGCTGGACTCCCACATGGCCAACCACGGTTTGAGTCCCAGACTGGGTAGCTTGAAACTCATGGCAGGCATGTGTGCATGTGTGCCCAAGATCCCAGGAGGAGAATGGAGGAGAGGGGATTATGGCTTGACCATCCCCCCGAGGCAGTGATTTCTCATGTTCTCTCTCACTGTCTCTGTCTCTCTGGAGCACATGCACCCTAAAGCAAAAACCTAAAAAAAAAAAAAAAAAAAAAAAGGCTTGGCATTTGGAAAAAAAGAGCTTTAAATGGAAGGTTCTTTTGGTGGAAAAGATTAAACCCATTTAAAATCTCTGCTTTCATTTCTTTGAGCTCTTTGTAAGTCATTAAAAAATAATGACTGGGGACCAGCAGTTAGCATAATGGCTATGCCACTGGACTCCCACGTAGTCGATCACGGTTCGAGTCCTGGACCCGATGGCTTAAACTCACGCCGGGCGCGTGTACGTGCGTGCCCAAGATCCTGAGAGGAGAATAGAAGAGAAGGGAT
>NW_006159552.1:2117143-2151666 GCF_000334495.1 Tupaia belangeri chinensis
GATTGGCTATTTAAGTAGTGTTTATATATATATGTAAATATATATATTTTTTTGGAGAAGTTTTTGCTATAGGGAGTGTGCACTTGCCAGAGAGAGACAGAGAGACAGAAAGCAAGAAATCACCCCCAGGGGGAATGACCACGCCACAATCCCTTCTCCTCCATTCTTCTCTCGGAATCTTGTTTTTCTATGCTTCATGTTGCGTAGTTCAATTCAGACCGAAAGCCAACATGAATATTGTGCCTTGGGGTTATTCTACTGATGGAAAGAGAGCCTAGGTTAATTAGAGGCATCCATGAGCCTTGAGCCAAGTAAAACATGTCCTGCCCGTCCATTTAATGGGACCTACAGGCTCGGGGAGCCGATGGTATGGAGACAGTGAAGTTGTTTGTTTAGAACTGAGTATACAGTGATCTCTCACCATCCTTTGTGCTATTTATACCGTGACAGGGTTTCAAGTGTGAATTATTACCTACTTAGACTATTTAGCAGAGAAAGTGTTGGCTTCAAGTACACCTTCAAGACAAGTGTTCATTTCTCCATTTATTTGAGGAAGGTCTGGATTTGGCCCGGGATCTGAAATAGCAAGCAGAGACTGGTTCCAAAACAAAACAAAGCAAAACTGGCCAGCATTCCTGGTGGTCATGTGTCTCTGGTCACCTAGTGGCCAGCTTGGCTGTCCCACCATGTGTACGGTTCTACTTGGCCTACTCTCTCACTCATCCTGGGATCATAGAAGTTGCAGCCTGGACTGATTACATTTCCGTGTGAGGCATGACGTTTTCAACCTCTTTCTCCATACACAGCTCCTAAGTTTATGCTTCTCAAAAGGTAGGTGCGTTCTCCGCCATTGGCTATAGGACGTGAAAAAGCAAAGGCCTGGAACCAGCAGTTAGTGTAATGGCTATGTCCCTGGACTCCCATGTAGTCAACCGCAGTTCGAGTCCCGGACCCGGTGGCTTAGACTCACACCAGGCGCGTGTGCGTGCATGCCCAAGATCCTGAGAGGAGAATGGAGGAGAAGGGATCGCAACATGGCCATCTCCCCTGGGAGGTGATTTCTCACTTTCTGTCTCTCTGTCTCTCTCTGTCTTTCTGGCCAGTGCACGTGACCTGTAGCAAAAACCTCTCCAAAAAAATTTTTTTAAAAATACATCATGACTTTCCCAAAAACCTAATATTTTCTTCCTTCTGATGGAATTCACATTCTAAACCTGCTGTTCTCAAACCTTGGCTCTCAGACTGAGGACATCAACACCAGCTGGAAACTAGTTAGAAATATGAGGGGACTTTGAGACCAGCAGATGGCTTAGCGGTTACATTGCTGGACTTCCACATGGCTGACCACGGTTCAAATCCCAGACCCGGTGGTTTCACAATCACACTGGTTGTGTGATCCTGGTAAGAGAATGGAGAAGAAAGGATTGTGGCATGGTCATCCTCCCTGGGGGTGATTTCTCACTTTCCCTCTCACTGTCTCCGTCTCTCTCTTGGGAAAGCAAAGGCAAAAATGTCTAAAAAGAAAAGAAAAGAAAAGAAAAGAAAAGAAAAGAAAAGAAAAGAAAAGAAAAGAAAAGAAAAATATATGAGGGGACTCCAATGGAACTAAAGTACAAGAGCAAATTTTGGTGCAAAAAATATTTCAAAATCCATGCAAAGTCTTTTTATAATATGCATTTTCCGTGACCTTTTTGAAGATCCTGTTGTACAACTTTTCCCAACTCCTCAGAGCCTCATTCTCATGATCTGACCCCTCTTCTGATGGTGTTTATGAAGTATATTTGTAGGATGAGCACTTACTAACTTTCAATAAAATGACAAAGACTGACCTAGGATCTTTGGAGAAACAATGACTAGTTCAGGCATCAGATGGAAGTAATTTAGGGATCTGGATTTAAAGTACGGAGTCCATTGTGGCTCTGAAAATCCCACAGGACAGTGGCTAAAAGTCTAATTGTCAGGATCGGTTCTGTGGTTCTGAGCTGACCTGTGGTTTCACATGAGAAATACCCCACAGCTGTAGAGGAAACCACAGAAGTCTGGAAACTGCAGGCAGAGGTAAACGGAACCACAATGTGTTCTACGAATGATCATAAGGAACCACAGAAAAGCATCAAAAGGGAGGAAAATGCATTCCTTGGCTGGGAATTACTGAATGTTTAAAATCAGAGAGAAAACTGGTAAGAAAGGGAAGGAGATCTCTTCGGCTTTATTTCCACAAAGAAATGGGTAGTCGAGACGACACATATTAAATTCCCTGGTAAGGCTGATTAATGACAAAATCAACCAAAGGTTGTATTTCAGAATAAGTCATCATTTCATTTTGTATTTCGATTTAATGTTTGTTTTTTTTTTTTTGGAGAGGTTTTTGCTATAGGGCGCGTGCACTCGCCAGAAAGACGAGAGAGACAGAGAGACAGAAAGCGAGAAATCATCCCCCAGGGGGGATGGCCACACCGCAATCCCTTCTCCTCCATTTTCCTCTTGGGATCTGGGGCACGCACGCACACGCGCCTGGCATGAGTTTAAGCCACTGGGTCCGGGACTTGAACTGTGGTCAGCTACATGGGAGTCCAGCGACATAGCCATTATGCTAACTGCTGGTCTCAATTTGATTTTTTAAATCTCTACAGACTTCAGAAGCTTTATCTGTCTCTGCAAAAGTGTTTAAATATTTACCTTTTTTTTTTTAACAGACATGCTCTTACAAGAGAAATGTACAAATAAGGAGAAAACAATTCTCCACCTTTAAATTTGTGATCAATTACTGCTAAATCTGCTACCTACGAGATAGACAGCAACAAGTAAGCAATAATTATTATGAGACAAAAATCTGTTTCAATGATAACCTTTCCCTCCAGAGGAGTGTATGCTGGGTCATTCCTGTAATGTAATCATGTGCTCCCTCTAGTGGTGATTACTCAGTATTGGAAAACAACGGAGCATTTGGAACTCCGTAAGATAGAATTAAACGCTCATTTTCAAAACCAGGAAGGGGAAGCTTAAGTCTGGTGCCTTAGACCACTCGGCCATCAAATCCAAAATTGGTTCTCTCCCCTTCCCCACCAAAAAAAAATGCTAGAAATACAATGGAAGAGTTTTTCTTTGTGGTATCTTTATGGTACAACATTTAAATAGTCGTTACATTCTTTAAACTATTGTTTAAAATTATAATTATACTTAGGCACCATTTGGCAAAGTGTTGGTCAACACAGACTACATGGAGGACAGTGGTCCCATAAGCCTATACTAGGCTATTATTCTATGCGGTCTAAGTGTGTAGGAGGCAATAGATTTGTGTACGTACTTTCTACGATGTTTGTCGAATGACAAAATGACCTAACACATTTCGCAGCCTGTATCCTCTTATTAAGTGATGCCTGACTGATTGGTAGTACTTTTGGTATAAATAATGTATTATATGTCACTACCAAAGACGGTTTTTAGTATTCACAGCATAATGGTAAAAGCTAATTCTTTCATTATGTCCCCTCTACAAAAAGGAGTTGACTGTCTACAGACTTAGAAGAGTTAAAATATGTTTGGCTTTTTAAACAGACACGTTCTTTTTTTCTTTTTTTAAGAATTATTTTATTTAACTTTTATTTATTATTATCATTATTATTTTCCAGTTTGATCAGAGATAGACAGAGAGACAGAGAGAGAGGAAGTGAGAAAGCAAGCCACCAGGTCCGAGACTTGAACCGTGGTTGGCCATGTGGGAGTCTAGCACCTTTAGCCACCATGCCACTTGCCGGCCCCCTAAACAGACACATTCTTTACAAGAGAAAATTATTCTTGTAAGGAGAAAAACCTCACTTTTACAAGTTTAGCTTTTTTTGCATTTGTTACCTATGCCCTGTTCCGTTTCGTCCAGTCCCCTGAGAGCTGCTCCTTCACAGAGTTCACTGTGTCCTGTCCTGTCGGTCTAAATGCACCATTCCAAAGAGCATGCGAGCAAACCTCATTCTGGCTCATCACGAGTAACTCCTCCCTCTACCCCTTATCCCTCCCAGCTACCCTCCCTCATTTCTCTGTTGCTCTTCCCCGTAAAACGTTTCCCTCTTCTCACCTCACTATTCTCCCCTGAAAATGCTTTGGTGAAAGCAGTTTTAGCCCCATGACTCAGCTAAAATGACTTTTATCAAAAGCATCAATTAAGAATTAATTAAGCATCAATTAAACATCAAAAAGCATCCATTAAGAATTAATTAAGCAATTAAGAGTAGAGTGGTGGTTTTTTATTAAGAATTTTTTATTTAATTTTATTTATTAGGTTGTTTGCTTGCTTGCTTTTTTTTTTTAACTCTTTTTTTTTTTTAAAGAGGTTTTTACTATACGGCATGTTGCTCGCCAGAAGAAAAACACAGAGAGACAGAAAGTGAGAGATTATCCCCAGGTGGGATGGTCATGCTGCAATCCTTTCTCCTCCATTCTTCTCTCGGGATCTTGGGCATGCACGCACACAAGCCCAGCGTGAGTGTAAGCCACCGGTCTGAAACTCGAACCATGGTTGACTACATGAGAGTCCAGCAACACAGCCTTTATGTCAACTGCTGGTCCCATGTTTACTTGCTTTTTAAATTTTGCTAGAGGGCATTTGTGCTCACCAGAGAGAGACTGAGAGAAAAAGCAAGCTGCCAGGTCTAGAACTTGAATCGTGATCGGCCACGTGTTAGTCTAATGCCTTAACCACCATGCCACCTGCTGGCCCTGCACCATTCTCATCTGGAAAAATTCAGTAGTTCCTTTCTGGGTTCTCTTTGTTCTTTCTTGTGGACACATTTGATCAGTCCCTCTTGCTGTAAGAGCTAATAAAATACTTCAAACAGAGGTCACTGTAGGCTTTAGGTGGTTTCTCTAACCCTGCTTCTCCCTGTATCACTTCCCAGTTTTTGGCACACCCATCCTCCAATGCCCTCAACATAAACACACCCTATTTAAGGGCAAATCCTGGGATTCTACTGCCAAAATAAATTCAGGGTTCAATTTTTACTTCTAATACCCTAGTGTACATCAGTGGCATCTTTAACCTGAGCACCTTAACTAGGACACCAACAGTGGGGTGGCTGGGAAGGGAAGAGATTCAAAAGATACAATAGTGGTAGAATTAATCCAGTGGGTTTGTGGAGATGAGAAGTGTATCAGTCAGCTCAAGCTGCCATGACAAAATACCACCCACTGGGTGGCTTAAATAACACACTTACTCTCTTATAGTTGTGAAGGCTGATGGTCCAAGATCATGTTGTCAGCAGGTACAATGTCTTCTTTTCCTTTTTCTTTTTTTTTTTTTTTTTTTGACAGAGAGAGGTTTTTGCTATATAGGGCGTATGCGCTTGCCAGAAAGACACAGAGAGAGAGATAGAAAGCGAGAAATCACCCCCCAGGGGAGATGGCCATGCCACGATCCCTTCTCCTCCATTCTCCTCTAGGGATCTTGGGCACGCACACACACTTGCCCGGCATGAGTTTTTGTGTGTGTGTGGTTTTATTTAAATTTATTTATTGCCATCATAATCTTGTTTATATTACATCGAATCACATATAACTTTACAGTGTATTACATTGCTTTTTCAAAAGGGAATGCCATGCATGTCAGTCAATACAGAGACATTAATCTCCCCGCTTCATCATTCAATATCTTTTCATTTTTTCCCCTGATCATTATTATTATTATTCCCATTATTTTTTAACCAGTCAAGCACTATTTCTCATTTTGCTTGTAAAAAGACTTTATTCATCATGAAATACTTCTCGGACCAATCCAGTTGAGAATACTATACATGTTATCATCAACAGGTAATAAGCCATATCTGTGTCCCACTAACGTCCTGCCTCTCTATTTGTTCTCTTGCTATCTTTCTCTATTCTCTTCTCTTCTCCTGCCCCATTCCACACCATCTTATCATAGTTAAATATTTTCACTGCTTTTATGTCCTCCAATATCTTGCCCCCCAGGGGGGATGGCCACACTGCAATCCTTTCTCCTCCATTCTCCTCCTGGGATTTTGGGCACATAAACACATGTGCCCAGTATGATTTTTAAACTGCGGTTGGCCACGTGAGAACCCAGCAACATAACCACTACACCATCTGCTGACCGCAGAAAACAAGCCTCCAGGTCCAGGACTAGAACAGTGGTTGGCCATGTGAGAGTCCAGCGCCTTAATCACCTGGGCTGCTAATTTAATCTCAATTACCTCCACATGCAGTCACACTGGGGGTTAAGACTTCTACATATGATTTAGGTGGGAGAGAGGGTACATGGTAACACTCCATATTAGAAAGGAAGAGACAGACCAAGAATTATCAGTGATGAGGGACCAGCAGCTAGCGTCATGGCTATGTCGCTGGACTCCCATGTAGTCGACTGCGGTTTGAATCCCCAACCCAGTGGCTTAAACTCACGCTGGGCGCATGTGCGTGCATGCCCAAGATCCCGAGAGGAGAATAGAGGAGAAGGGATTGCGGCGTGGCTATCCCTCCAGGGGGTGATTTCTCACTTTCTGTCTCTCTGTCTCTGTCTGTCTGTCTGGCGAGCGCACACGCCCTATAGCAAAAACCTCTCCAAAAAAAAAATATATAATAATACATTTATTCAACATCCACACATTGATAGTTTCTTCAGCGTGCATTTTCCATGTACTTTTTGAAGGCCACTTGTAAACACATACTTTTAACTCCATTTTCCATGAACCTTTCCAACTCCCCTTGTATTGACTACCTCCAGAGTCTTTGTACTACACCCTGTTTTGATTGATCCTTTTTCTTGCAAGGACTGAGTGGTTTTGTTTTGTTTTGTTTTGTTTTGTTTTGTTTTGTTTTGTTTTTGGAGAGGTTTTTGCTATAGGGCATGTGCGCTCACCAGAAAGACAGAGAGAGACATAGAGACAGAAAGCAAGAAATCATCTCCCAAGGGAGATGGCCTTACTGCAATCCCTTCTCCTCCGTTCTCCTCTCGTGATCTTGGGCATGCACGCACATGTGCCTGGCGTGAGTTTAAGCCACCAGGTCCAGGACTTGAACTGCGGTCAACTACATGGGAGTTCAGCAACATAGCCACTACGCCAACTGCTGGTCCCTTGATTGATCCTTTTCTAACCTTTCCCACACTCACCTCTAGTGCACATTCATGCTACCTACAAAGCAGACTTTAAATGCAGTCACTGCTCCCAGTCACTGCTCCCATGCCCTTCTGAGCAGTCACCACTGCATGTCTGGGTTATCACCGAGGACTGATAATCCAGATGATTCTCGCTGTTTGAACCCTTGTGATCCTATAATCAAATCTTCATTAACATGAAACTCATGGCGCCACTCTCCTGTCCACCACCTTCGTGGCTCCCCATCATTCTCAGAACTCCACCTAAATGCCTCAGAGCACCATGCATGGCGCCTGGCCTGGCCTGCTTCCTGTCTGCCTCATGGACTTCATCTCCCGCCACACTTGACTGCTCTCCTGTGGTGACTGCCACTTGGACCTCTTTGCTCTTCCCTTACCAAGCTCATTTCTGCCTCAGGTGCACCCTGCGCTGCTTAGAACACTGCCCCCACCCCCACTTTTCAAGGGTCACTCCCTCACTCCATTCACGTCTCTTCAAATGTCATCTCCTTTAGAGATTTCCCTTAATCACTCTACTTTTAAAAAAAGTAGGTACTGGGACCAACAGTTAGCGTAATGGCTATGTCGCTGGACTCCCATGTAGCCGACTGCGGTTCGAGTCCCAGATCCGGTGGCTTAAACTCACGCTGGGCGCGTGTGCGTGCGTGACCAAGATCCTGAGAGGAGAATGGAGAAGAAAGGACTGCGGCGTGACCATCCCCCCTGGGGATGCATGCAGCCTATACCATAAACCTCTCCAAAAAAAAAGGTAGGTACTTTCATTTTTTAGTACCCACCCTGTCAGTTTTATCTTCTTACTTTTTGTGTTGTTTGTTTTCTTGGCAGAATGTAGGTTAAGGATGTTCTTCCTCATCATTGCTGTCTCCCTCCAGAATGTCTGTACTATGTGGTGGAGAGGAACTTTCTCATCCATTCTTTACCATGAAAACCTAGCACTAAGTCAAGCACATAATTAAAACTCAGTAAAGACTTACTAAATGACTATTTGAGGTATAACATTCAGAGAACCTGCTTACTGTTAAGGTGTCACATTTTCTATGCCAGATTTTCTTTATTTTTTTCTTTCTCTCTTTTTTTTTTTTTTTTTTTTGGAAGAGGTTTTTGTTATAGGGCACATGCGCTCGTCAGAAAGAGAGAGCAAGACAGAGAGACAGAAAGCAAGAAATCTCCCCCCTCCGCCCCAGGAGGAAGGGCACACTGCAATCCCTTCTCCTCCATTCTCCTTTCAGGATCCTGGGCATGCACACACATGCGCCCGGTGTAAATTTAAGCTACCTGGTCCGGGACTCAAACCGTGGTCAACTACATGGGAGTTCAGTGACATAGCCATTATGCTAACTGCTGGTCCCCTTTCTCTCTTTTTTAAAAAGTTCATTTCTTTCTTTCTTTCATGAGAGAGGGAGACAGAGAGATAGATCACTGTCAACGGAGTCTTCATGCCACGATCCACCCTCAGCTTCAGCCAGCCTGGTGTACCTTGGGAGGTCTTGGGATACAGACGCAGGACCTTGCCATGTGGGTCCAGTGGTGTTACTGCTATGCCATTGGCTGGCCTTTCAGGCTTCTTTTATTGCCATAGTTTCCTAGACGGTTTCTTGAGTATACTGAAGAAGCGACATATTCATAACTAGAGAACAGAACATATCCGTGTAACATTTCACATAACATGAATGAATATATGCTGTGCTTCCTTGCCCCACTCCACTCTGTATGTCTGCTTCCTGGCCTTGTTGACTCCTAAATAACCTTCTCCTCCCGGGCAGATGCATGCTTCCTTTGTGTGGTAAGAATTAGCTAATGATAATAATTACATGGCTGCTTTACAACTCGGATAAAGAAAGTTCAAGCCAAAGATGTTGCCTTTCCAAATTATAAATAGGATCAACTATTAGAAAGCACCCCCCCCCCCACAGGAAAATGCTGTGGCCCAAACCAGAGCGCCACAAGGTAACCATAGTCCACGCTGCGCTTTGCAACAGTCCCAACTACTGTCTTATGTCACCTCCTCTGGGCCACGAGAGGCACGCTCTGAAAGAGGCCATGTTCGCCCGTCAGCGGGGGCACACAATGATTACTGTGGAAATGCATCTCTTGCCTTGGAGTTTGGTGGTCATCTCTCATGGAAGGGCTCAGGGCATGCGGTTCAGTTTCATAAGCAATCCTGGGTCTGGGTAAACATGCTTGACTGATTAATGATAACAGCTCTTAAAACACCACAGACGTTTCCAGCGCCCAGCACTGTTTATTTTTTATACTTAATTAAATTCATTTTCCCTCTCATTCCCTCTAAGGAAAATGGTGACAAATTTAAATTCAGAGTGGACTGCTATATTGAAGGTGGCCATGTGCCACAACCTCTAAGTAGGCTCTGGTTTGGGTGTGCATTTCATCAGGAGGATGGTGGGAGGGAGAGTGAAGGGATGGGGAGGAGAAAGGAAAGCCCGGGGTGAATCCTGAGCCGGTATACAGTTAGCACTCAGCCTATGCCTTGTTCACAGATGGCACCATAAATATTTGTATTTACCAAATACTACAATAATCAAAAGCACTCATAATATATTACATTGTAGTGCATGGTAAATATATATTTTTTTTTACAGTGGAAAAAGAGACGAAAACAAATACTTAAAGATCATCTGCTTTGTGCCAGGCACTACAAAACGGAGACGTACAGACATTATTTCCACGAGCACATTAGAAAACTGAAGCGTAGGGTGGAGCATTTGCCCAAGGCAACGTAGGCCATGACTAGGATCTAAGGACAGCTTCTTGGATTCTAAAGCCCGTTTTCCAGCTGTTTATATGTATCTACAATGCCTCCAATGAGGAGCACAATTCATAGTACCTGTTTCTTTGTTTATATAAGTCTTTCTGCCATTTTATGTTAGAGAATGAGTTCCCGCTTAAAATAGCCCCCCCCCCCGATAGACTAGAAAGTCATACAACCCTAACTGGAAAGGGTTTTTCCATTCCCATGTTGCTTGGAGGAGAAATCTCCTCAAAAGAGTATGTCCTTGGTTTCTTTTAAATTTTTTAAAGAATTATGTATATTTAACTTTATTATTATTATTATTATTTAATTTGAGACACAGAGAGAGAAGGAAAGTCAGAAAGCAAACCTTCAGGTCCGGGACTTGAACTTCAGTCAGTCAAGTGGGAGTCCAGTGCCCTTAACCACCATGCCACCTGCCAGCCCCACATCTCCTTGGTTTCTATGGTGATAACTCTATGATTCGGAAATGTACATAGATCCTAGAGTGAGCTAGGGTAGGAGATATTCAGATTATTGTATCATTTAAAAACATGAAATAAACAAAGGTTTCTGAATCAATTTCAAAGAACAACTATACATTGCTTTTTCTTACTTGCTTTTGTTTTTGCTGTAGAGTGCATGCACGTCCAGACAGAGTCAGAGAGAGAGAGAGAGGGGAAGCAAGAAAGCATACCCTGGTGGAATGGCCACTTTCCAATCCTTTCTCCTGCATTCTCCTTTTGGGATTTTGGGCACGCACCCACAGACACCTAGTGTATTTTTCAAGCTGCCAGGTCCAAGACTTGAACCACACAGTCTACCATGTGGAATCCAGATGCCTCAACCATCACACCACTGGCCTGCCTACTTTTTCCAATTTTTGACCTCCCACATGGCTGACCTCACTTGAGTCCTGAACCTGGCAGCTTGCTTTCTCTCTCTCATCAAATTACAAATAAATAAATAAAATCGTATTTTAAAAAATTTACTAACGTGTGGATTTGGAAAGATACACGTGGTTACATGGTATTGATTTATTCTTCAATAAGTAGCTGCTGCATGCTCATGTTCACTTGTTTCAGGAACTAGACTGGGTTTCAGGATCCAGGTCAGCAAAATACAACTCCTGACTTCGAGCAGCTCCGTGTTCAGGGTAGAGAACACAGGTATAAATGGAGAACTTGTCCTAATACGTGATTAGTGCCTGAATACCAGCAAAATGCTGCAAGAGATCACAGACTAGGTAGGCACGACACAGTGATTCAGAGCAACCTCCTTGCCCCTTAAAAATAAGCAAAACGAAAAGCAAAATTCATGCCAAAGTCAAGCAGATATAATTGTATGGTTCACGATTACATGTTGGGGGGTTCTGGTTTGTTCTATTATCAGGTGCATATTCCTAGAAGAAGTTATAAAAACTGAACTATAAACTTTTTAGGTATATTATAGGTCTTTCCGTCTCTGATCATTCAAAAAAAAAAAAAATCCTTTACTGTAAACAGCCATTTCTTGCGATCTCTGAATACTGAACTCCTTTGCATTCTTTGATGTATACTAAAAAGCCACCTCCAAGAAGACTTTCTGGATCTCCTAAGCCGAATATGCTCTGGGCCTGCTTTATTCCTTTTTCATAAAAATCTTGCTTTCAATAGCAAGTTCACTTGGTACTATTAAGAAAACCAGTTTTCACTTAAGTCAAAGAAACGCTAAGGAACTTTGCTTAAAGCCAGGAAACAGGTTAGGATTCTGTTCACATGATAGGTGCATGAACCTATCCATATCTCAAGACAGGACACAAATCCTTACAACCAGGTGGAAAATCTCACTTTGTATGCTGTAATGATGTGCAGTGAATGAATGTAAATAAATAAATTTAATAAAAAAAGAAAACAAACAAACAAAAAAATCTTGCTTTCAAACCGATGTCATGGCTATTTTCTTCTTCTTTAATCCCTCTCTCAGACATCTAAGTTGGTGCTGGTGAAAGTCACTCAAATGAATGCACCTTGAGGCGCACATGGACGCAGCTAACATTGGGCAGCAAAGCCCATGTCTTTTTAGGTGTGTCCCTTCTCCTCTCCACTCTCCAGCTTCCAAAGAGAACAGATCAGCCCATAAAGCCCTAGAGCAGAGTGACTGGGTGTCTTCCTTCTGTAAATCCACTTTTTAAAAATCTCAGTTAAAAACTTGGGATCCTGATGTTTATAATGGCACTAAGATGAAACTGCAGAAAATGGAATGTCTAATGACCCTGTTTGAGCAGCACTGTGATGTATCAGTCAGCTGAAGCTGCGTTATGCTGCAGTAACAAACAAGTCCAAAATCTCAGGGACTTACAACTGCAGAGTTTTCTCTGTCACTCCTAGTACATCCATCTTGGATGCATCATGTATTCTTTATCCGAGGACTTAGGCTGAAGAAGCAGCCTTTATCTAGAACAAGGTGGATGTTCGGGAACAGATACAATGGCAGATGTCTTTTAAAGAGACATAACACAGGTCACTTCTGCTTCTATTCCACTGTCAAAAGAGGTGCATGGCCAAGCCTGATGTCAGTGGGAGGAGGGTGGATAATTTCCTTGGTGAGAGAAGCCAGTAGGAGAGGCAGTAAGTATTTTAACAATTTCATCCACCGCAACATGTGAGAAAGATCTGAATATTAAAACAATCCAGAAAGAGAACTAGCTCCATCAGCAGGTTTCTGTGCAGCTTTAGTGGAAAGATGTCCCCGTCAGTTGACTGGGTCTAGGTCTTTATTTTCTCATATATAAAATCAGAATTTTGGTCTGCATGGTACTGAAGTTCCTTCCAGCTCTGACATCAAGCCCAAAGTCCTGCATTATGATTATTCAGTGTTTAAGTTTATATATTTACTTCTTCCATGAGAAAGAGACAGAGGGGCCGGCAAGTGGCATGGTGGTTAAAGGCGCTGGACTCCCACATGGCCAACCATGGTTCAAGTCTCGGACCTGGTGGCTTGCTTTCTCACTTCCTCTCTCTCTCTCTCTCTGTCTCTCTCTGATCAAACTGGAAAATAATGATAATAATAAATAAAGTTAAATAAAATAATTCTAAAAAAAATTTTAAAAAAAGAAAGAGACAGAGACAGCACCCCTGACATCGTCTTGAAGCCATGGCCCATAGCTAGCCCTGGATCATGGGCACATACAGGCCCAAAGTACTTGTCAAGGTCACCGGCATGAATCTGGAACACTACCATGGTCAGCTTTGCAGAGCATTGTGTTTTACCACTATACCGCCCTTCAACCTCTGTGGTATAGTTCTTTATTTTGGTATAGTTTCCAAGGGGCAGCATCAGTATCAGTTTTTTAAGTTTATTTATTTATTGATTTATTTTACAAGAGAGAGAGAGGGAGCACCCACAGTAGAATTTCATGCTGAGGGTCTCTCCCAGCAAGCTGGGTGACAGGTGCTCACCTGGCATGTACCCGACCAGGGAACTGAACTCACAATCTTCCATATGGATCCAGCACCACTTTACTGCTGTACCACCAGGCCAGCATGTGCCAGCACTATTCTATATTTCTCAGAGACCTCACCACGCATGGTGCTTGGAAACACGAGTGGAATTAATAAGTTAAACCCTATGAATAACTTACACTTCAGTGCGAATTCATTAGGTAATTTCCTGGAATCCAATTCAAGGGATGAAATAACCTAGCAAGCACTGAGGGCTGTGGGTGAGGTGATAAAGGAAGAGAAGAAAAAAGGAGAAGCAAAATAGACAGCCTTCGAGGGCATGGCAGAGGGCAGGCAGAGAGCCCGGGCTGAGAACACTGCACCCCTGAATAACTCCTTTTGGGGCCAGTGCTGGGACTGATAGCATATATTATAGCAACATATACTTCCTTATTTCTCGGTAGCTGAAAATTGCTTAACTTACTATGTCTAAAGGCTTGTATAACTTGAAACTAGCCAATGGAAGAGGCTTTTTCTGATTGCTTATCTTGTGTAGGAAAAAAAAAAAATGGGTAAAGAACACACATCCAAAGTATTAGAGTCGATTCTAAGAAATGCTGCCATATTGTACGAAAATGGAATTCCTGATTTTACTGTAGAAAGCCCTTGTAACCTAAAAGCTAGTTGATATGAAAAGAGAGCATTCTCTACTGGAAGAAACGAGCTCAAAAGAAACATGCAAATGATGCTTTTGTTCCCACTTGCGGTATCTTTGTGAAGTGATGGGTATTTAAAAATAAAAACAAAAAAAAGAAATCGTGATGACCACAAATACACAACGTTGTTACTTAAATCATTACAAAGCGCGATTTGAATTTTGTATTTAATCTTCATCTGGAGCGATGGATATGTATTTTCTACTTACTCATGTCATTTTTCCTGCCCATATAATCATAGCTTAGCAAGATCACATGTGAGTTTCTTCCTTAGCAAATGTCATCCATAGTACCTGCTTATTTCCCTTCTTGGAATCAGGAATACATAGAATGTGTCGATTTATGTCTTGTTTATCAATGCCGTGTCAAGGAACCTTTATAAAATTCTGCCTCGTTTTAGACATTAAAAAATAAATAAAGAGACCCACGACACAGATACAAGGCTTTCAAAATAATAGTGATTGTGTTATACACAGAAACCACTCCTTGCTGCTACAACAAAACAAAACAACACCTTTGTTTCCCCCCCTCTCCTCTCTCTGACTGAACTTCACCAGGATGACTGGAAAATTCCAAACACTGTAGTGAAGATCTCAAAAGTGAAACAGAAAGCAAATTAAAGAAGGAGAAAGTGGGAGTCTGGATGTAGGTGATCTCTGAAAAATCTGTTTTTTTCATCTGTTTGGGGCTTTCAAGCACTACATTCAAACTAGCAATTTGAATATTTCAGAGAAACACAATCAAGGAAAAGAGTTTCTAAACCTTAATTGTTTACCTCCAGACAGTAATCTCTATTCTTCCATCTCTTGCTGAGGAGGAAAAGGATTGGCATGGCTTTTTTGGGGGGAAGACCCCTCCAGTACCTCTTCACCTCCTGCCCAGCTTCCTTGGGATGGCCTCGTGTTAATTAGCCTTAGTTGCCAAGTAGAAAAGGATCGAATCTTAGGTCTGACACTTTAAAATCAAAAGCATTTCATCATTTTCGCCAGCCTACCAGAGTCTTGCTGTTTCAGGTGGCTAACCCTCCATATGTGGGGGGATACTGGGAATGTTTATTAAGCTTATAACATAAAATAGGAAACGCCACTAGCACTTTCAAGCGTGACTTCACCGTGGAGTCTTGAAGCTTAGCAGTCCCTTGGTCAGAGTGGAAGGCCTGCGGCTCTGATGCGGGGCGCCAGCGCTAGCCTCTCAGCATGCAGTTTTCCTTGGAGAAGAGCCATCTACACACTGCCTGCATTCCCCTCCCAGCCTTCCTGTCCCTGCTCCCTATCCACGACCCGGCCTAGGGCGCCTTGGACGGATCTCGTGCCATTTCCTGCATTCTGCAGGAGCACTAATTGAAAATTTGGGTGGCCTTGCTTATTTATTTTCCTGGAATGCAGTGGGTTATATTTTCATGGCATTTTCTCAGCAGTGCAGCGTTTCAATTTCAAACTCCAAGGAGAAGCAAAGCCAGTCCCCGACAGCACGCAGACACACAGCAGAAGACGGTACCCGGGTGTGATTTAGCAGTCCTGCCTTTCAAAAATTGTAACTAAACACAATCCTACTTTCCTGAAACTGGAAAGACAAATTTACTTCCTAGTTGGAAAAGAGAAAACACAGTGATGGGCTTACTTAGGATGAAAAGGATAAATAGGAGGTACCATTAAAAATTATTTGGTACAATTCAACAATTGACTATCTCATGTCTAAATCTTCAAAAAATGGGCTGGCTCTATGTTCTGTCAAATTAATACAAAAACACTTAAAAACATTGCTTTCCCATGCTGTAGCACTGGGGTTCTGAACAAATTACAGGATACGTATGTTGCATGGGCATTTTTCTTTTGAAATATAAAAGGCTGGGGTGAAATTTTTAATTTTTTCAAGATGCTATACCATCTTGTTCTAATAATTTAACACTGCTGTAAATTTTGTGCTGCTTCACGTGAAAAGGAGAAGTCTATTTCAATGGATTTGTATAAAAACACCATTTTTGGCAAAAATTAAATTTTTGCCCATGGCTTCGAGAATTTACACCTCAAAATTGACTTTTGATTTCATCCTGATGTGTGCATCTTTAACTTCTAAAGAAAGAGAATATAGAGAGAGTGAATTTTTAACATCCGATACATTTTGCGTGAGATACCTTTGGAAAAAAGATTAAAATAGTATACACATTTAATAGATTTACTGATCAAAGATGATTAATTCAACTTCCTGAAAGAGGGCCAATGGGTACATATATTTCAATCTTTCTGTCTTTAAAGTGGGACTGAGTCCAGGTCATTACTTAATCTTGGGAACTACTCTCCCTTGGTTTATACATAGTTCTGCCATTGTGTAATTAATGAGCATGCTAATTGTATACCAATTTAGCTCGAAATAGAAAATGAGAAGACTTCCTTGTGGAGCAAAATGTAGCCACGTCTGTGAGCTGGAAGTCGAACCTTGAAAAACATTGGTCCTATTTTAGTTTAGACAATTGATTTAAGAAATAAAAATACTTTATCTGTACATTTTGATTAAAAAAAAGAATGGCATCAAGCCACCAATCTAAGTCACTTTTTAAAAATTGGGAATAGCATTAAACTGTCAAAATGATAAAATCTTATCTTTAGATAAAAAAATAAGTATTATAATTATACCTGACTTTTTAAGGGAAAAAAATTTATTAGTGCCTTACTGCAGTTCACAAATAGGATTTTTTTCCCATATATATTTTATCTTAAAATGATATATTTGCCTTACTGTAATTCACAAATAGGATTTCCTTTTCATATATATTTTGTCTTAAAATTAAAGGTGTTTGATAGAGAAAATGTCTGCTTGGCTTATGCAAATATTTCTTAGCCGAAGGTACTTATTCTGAATATGTTTGTATGAGTTGAATAATGTAATTACAATTTGTCATATGATACTGATTATGTATGTGAAACTGACTATATAAGATAGACTCCTCATATAATAATAGTAACATTTTATGTGTATATAGGTTTTTATAAATGGGACTCAATACGTAAAAGTATTTTCAAATATATAATTGAGATTCATATTAATTCTGAGGCTCATGTACTTAAAAAGTCTATTAAACTCCATTAGAAAAAAGTTAAATGAAAATATGTCTGTACTTATTAAAGATATACACATAATAACTGACTCATATCTGAAAAATTTTTAAAAAAACATATTGCACTTTAAATAAAGAAGATATTTAACCTTGGATGGCTGTGTTGAATATTTAATCTAGCACAAGATAAGATTATTTATTGCAGTTCTACTTTTCTGAGTTTGCATTAATTTGGCAAATTGAAATATATTTTATTTAACATTCTTAATTTTCTTTGGCCTTTTAAAAATAAAAGCAAATTACACTATTTGTGTCTATGTCATTTTTTTCCTACTAGGAGGCCTCTTATTGTGTCTGTTTTATTATGTTAAATTATATCTTAAGAAAATAAATGGCACCTGGATTATAGTCCACTCACATGCTTGGGTTTTTACATCCAAGTTTGAATAGTGATAGGGAGAGGCATGTTTTTCTCTTTGCATAAAGTCTGAACAAAATAAAAATGATAAATTTCTCGTATTTTTTTCTACGATCATTTCCCCTGTGCACGGGTAAACAAGACATTTTCACATGGCTGATGATTCCCCCCCTAGGTGTCAAATAACAAAACTAAAATGTTTTCAAAGAAACGTCGTTCGGAGAAAAAAAAGCAAGAACAAAATCAGTCCTTGTGACTTACCCTTTCCTGGGTCTAACAAAGAGCTGTCATTTCCTTTTCCACAGAGATCAATGCACTCCAGCATATACTTTACAATTGTGCACAAACACAATGTGTAGCTGAATTTAGGCATTGCCCAAAAGAAAATTAATTCCTAAAATTTCAAAATAAAATTTTAATAAAAATGCAAAATCTAGGTTGGAAGATGTGTGTTACGAAGGACAGCCTGTCATCCTCAGGGCACACTGAATTAAGACATGGCTGCCGAGTGGGGTGCAAAAACACACAACTAAACACGAAAGCCTAAGGATGGGACTACGCTCTCATCTTCGCTTTTTCTTGAAACTCAACGACTAAGACAGAAAACTGGGGTATATGTACAATGTTCGATAATAGAATTACGGGATCTATGTATCGGCTTTCTGCATCTGACATTCAACTGTAAACAACTGACAACTCACCTGATTTAGATTAGTTTATCCAGAGCATAAGGCAAAATAAACCAGGTTCCTGATTTCTTTTTCTTGAGAAAATAAGTTGGTTCTTTGGAACACTCTTGTGGAAAAAAAGTATTAAAACTAAGAGACCAAGGTATCAGCAGACCTCCAAGTCTACGGATCAGCCAGTGCTGAGGCTGCCAACTCGCTTCCAGAAGGAAGAGAAGAAGCCTTGTGGCCAGGAAGCCCAGACTCTCCCAAACACGATTCTCCAGTTACACACTCTATGAATGATCCTAAGAGCTGTTGAAAGCAAAGGACCAGTTAACAATCTTCCTATGATGAGTGGTTCGGCCACAAAAGAGAAATGTGTTAATCAGAGAATTTTTTAAAAATTAGGATACTGCTGTCAGCGTTCTTTTTACATAGAATTCTGCTGAAGGCCTCAATTTACAGAGAAGATGAAAGAGATGCGGGGAAAATAAATATTTAAACTATGATTGATGAGACAGGATGACGCAAGGTGGGTTACATGAGGCTGAGGCGGAATGGAATCTAAACATCGAAAGTCCGAGGCCCACAGCTGCTTCCCCCAGCCCCTGACACCCCCATAGCAATGTGATTCCCATGTCAGACTTGTCTCTGTCCACCCCACTGCAACTCTTCTCACTGTTACCTTCAATTTTGGTTTAAGTTTTGAATCTTTTCTCAGCGTATGTGGGTGTGTGGGGGTGGTCTGAATATGAGTATATATGTGTGCATTTATACACATGTGCATGTGTACGTGTATGGCTTATGTATCTGTATGTGTGCATGTCGGTGGGTGTGCCTTTGTGACTGTGTGGTTGTGAGTGTAGGTATGTGTGGGTGTGTGTTGTGCATGTGCATGTGTAAATGGGTGTGTATACCTGTGCACGTAAGTGTGGATATGTGAGTATGTGTGTGGGTGTGGTAGGCAGTGGTGGGCAATGACCCATGGAGTCTTCTGCTGCCATGACCACAGTCATCCTTTGGGCTACCTTCAGGTGAGCCTTACCCATAGACAAGGTGGGAGGCAACCTAAACAGGGAACAGCTATCCACGGTTGCTGGTGGCCTGCCTTAATCCGCCACAGCCTTTAGCTTAACCGAGCGAAAGCTAAAACAACAAATTCCTGAAGGTACTTGCTATTGCTTAAGAAGAATACTTCTCATTTGCTCAGGACTACTTGTTCTATGCAGAAAAAAAGGAAGGAAGGAAGTAAGGATGGTGGAGGAAAGAGAGGAACCTACGATAAGTCTGTCCACTCTCCTTTCTTTTCTGTCCACCTCCCCTCTTATTATTATTTTTTTTTCCTTTTAACTAATAGTTCTCATTTGTGTACTGTCAGCCACTTTTGGTTTTGTAACAACTTTTTCTTTTCCTGAATATTGAAGTATGACTTTCAGGAAATAAGAGGACACAGGAATACTAATCAATCCCTATGAACCAAAAATGAATCTTTTTATGCAAAAAAAAAATAGTTGACATCTGTCACTATTTTCACCCACAAATTGAAGTGTTTGTTTCCACCTTTCAGAATGTTCCAGTGACCACCATCTACAGACTGCTTCTGGACCGCGGGCCCTCCTGAACAGGCTTTTAGGAGCTCTGTGTCCATTGTGTTTACAATGGCCTGCAAAGAATGCGAGGGTGTGTCAGTAACCAAAATCAAATAGAGATTTTAACATCTGGGACTCCCATAAGTTTTGTAAAGAAGGTTTTTATCTCTAAGTGTTTCTCAGCAATTAAAGACTATTATTAATTAGAAATATTACCCCCAATATTATATCCATAGCAGTACAGATATGCTAAAAGGAGAGTAAGTCAGCATAAGTTAATTGACCCCAATTTCTAATTTTTTTATAATGAATTATTCCGTATTTAAATCAACGGATTGTTATGACTGTGAAAGAAGCGTTCATTAAATGCTGTGATTTTATTTCACGAAATGCTGCTACAATAAGACACATTCTAATTTCCACTTAAAAATGTCAGGGCTCTTATTTTTATAAAAGTTAATTTGATGTTACTATTAGTTTATATGCTAAGAAAATGTGAACTCTCATTAGATAAAGCAGAAAGCCTTGAATCCATGGAAGAACTACCTGTATTCTAGAATTATATTGCATAAGGAAAGTTAGTATTCTGAACTATTAATGTTCATTAAATGTCATCAAACATACGACATTTCTGATCGTTCAAGGCTATGTAATATGTAGATACCAGATTCCTAATCAGGATGAGTCTAAGTTCTAAAATACACTTGAAACGTTTGTTATTGACATTTTTCAAAAATAGCCATTATAATGTGTATTTAATTGTATACATATTCTCATGTGAAGCTTATAAATGCCTATATTTCTGTATTTCTGATAGAGATCTTTCTCAATAATATGTATATAAATGTACACATATAATGTGAAATATAATTCATATATTTTTTCCAGTATGACTAAGTTCACATTTCAACAATTGAATATTAATAGTGAATGGGAAAATTTACATACTAAGGTGGCGAATTCATTAATGTTTGTATTGTAAAAAGATTCGTTATGACAGTAGCTTTGTGCTTGGGACTACTTCCACCCTCAAATGTTTGAGCTTACGTAATCATGATTACACATAAACTAACCAATAGAACCATCTTTTATGTAGTTCCACTCAGAATTTGCTGATTTAAGTCTGTCAGAGTATGCTTAAGAAACAAGCAGACAAGACAGATTCTTTAGAAATTTAGCAACTATTTTCTTATCTGTTGAAGATTTTCCCCCAGCAGCTTCTCTTAGGCAACTGTTTTGTATCAGTGCTAATTGTAAACATTGATCAAACAAGATCTGGGTACAAAAGAAAAAAAAACAAAGAAAGGAAAGAACAGAATTTTTTATTTATTCTCCTCACTTCCCACCATCTAAATTTTCTTATTTAGCCTTTGGAAAATTAATAGAACAATGACACTAATGTCTTTAATGGCAGATGAGCTTAATTTGTGGACAGCAAAGAAAAGAACGTGTAGCCAAAAGAATTATGCCTCGAGTCTAAGAGGCATGTGTCAATATTTCCTGATTTGAAAAAGGTGAGCTTGAATGGTTACCATGTACACAAACATAGGAGCTCTCTGAATCGGTGGTGAGACCATTTGTTTTGTGCAGAAAATAAACCCCTTTTTCTAGTTCTTTCTAGAATGGTAAGGCCTTTAAGATCAGCTGAACACAGATTTTTTTAGACATCTTTAAAGGAAAGTGTTATCAGGTGTAAACCAAGAAAAAAAGATGTGAAAATTTTGTAAATATAGAGGTTTGAGGGAGCCAGCAGTTAGCGTAATGGCTATGTCGCTGGACTCCCACGTAGTTGACCGCGGTTCGTGTCCCGGACCCGGTGGCTTAAAACTCACGCCGGGCGCGTATGCATGCGTGCCCAAGATCCCGAGAGGAGAATGGAGGAGAAGGGATTGCGGCGTGACCATCTCCCCTGGGAGGTGATTTCTCACTTTCTGTCTCTATGTCTCTCTGTCTGGCGAGCGCACGTGCCCTATAGCGAAAAACTCTCCAAAAAAAAAAAAAAAATATATATATATATATAGAGAGAGAGAGAGAGAAGTTTGACTAAACATACAAAAGTCTCCCCTCTCTGATGTGGGAAACTGGCTTTTCTCCTTTTGGTAGAGCATCCTAAATGCTTTAGAAATTAATTTTCATTTTATTTCTTTTAAAGTATGCCCAAACCCATCTGAGAGACAAAGGTTGAAATCGCCATGTATTTCATTTCCTTTTCCTTTGGGTGATACCCTGCTTTCACATTATAGAATTTCTGCCCTGAAATTATACTGCTAGAGAAATCGCTACCAACTTTAGCCAGTGGTTACCAACGTAGCTATGTAAAGCAAGAGCTTAGCAAGCTGGATGGTGTCTAATAGTTCTGCCTGGATATGAATCAACATGAAGCCTTGTCACACTACAGCTAAGTCATTTTTCCATCAGGCAGTCGAAGAGGACTGGCACTAGGAAGCCAGCCAGCATTGTAACCAAGGGGGAAGAAAAGGCCTATAAATTCTAGTTCACAACTGATTTTCCCAAAGAATGGAAACTTCCTGCTAAATGTGTTTTAACAAACACGTGCTTGCCAACAGGAGGCCACTTAATAGCACTAATAATTAAACGTATCCGAAACACAAAATGATGTGAAGGAACAAATGACAATCAGTAACATTTCCTTTCATAAGATGAAATCTCCAGAAAGGCTTCATATCCATCAAGGGTCTATGACTTTCTAGGATAGCAATCTAATTACATAAGCAGACACACAGACTCTACTTGTTCTCAAATAGAACTTTGTTAAGAATCCTCAAAAGTCGGGAACCAGCAGTTAGCATAATGGCTATGTCGCTGGACTCCCATGTAGTTGACCGCGGTTCACGTCCCGGACCCGGTGGCTTAAAACTCACGCCGGGCGCGTGTGCGTGCATGCCCAAGATCCTGAGAGGAGAATGGAGGAGAAGGGATTGCGGCGTGGCCATCCCCCCTGGGGGGTGATTTCTCGCTTTCTGTCTCTCTGTCTCTGTCTGTCTGTCTGGCGAACGCACGCGCCCTATAGCGAAAAAAACCTCTCCCAAAAAAGAAAAAAAAAAAAAAAAAGAATCCTCACAAGTACAGGATCCTGAGAAACTATTGTTCATCAGAAAGAAAGCATACACAGGAGCGTAAATCTAACACTCACATCTGTGCATCCATTTGAGCTTCTAACTGACTTCAGTGGAATGAATATGCACCGTTGTTAAAATATGTAAAACATAATTATCATGCAGACCAAATCAAATAAGACCTATACATCTAGGATCTGGAAAAATGTGGCCAAGTTTAGAAGGGATTACCTTATGGAAAAGTAGAAATTCAATAAAAATGCAAAATTGAAAATGCAACCCACACAGTTAATATTATATTGTTTTCTTCTTTATTACTTTACTTCACAGCTAGCGTACTGTGGTTTGGCTTTCGACGATAGTACCGTAGCCAGGGTACAAAAAAGCAAATTAGTTAGTTCACAGAGCGGGGGGCTATGGGGAGGTGTGGAAGTAATTCAGGACAGAGAAGCAGAAGTGATGGAAACTGAAAAAAAAAATCAACAATTTGCTTCAAGGTCACAGAGAACGACCAAGAAGTTCTCAGTTTTAAGTGGATTGCTTTACAGGTAACACAATTCAAAGAATGAAGCATCTGGAAGAAAAGGAAACTCTTCTAAATGAATACTAGAACAATTAGTGTGATTCACTACCACGAGCATAGAGAGTTATTTGGAAAAACTCCACTAACACTACCCATATGTCTTGTTCTATGCCAGACAGCCAGATAGAGTAACCAGAAGAGAAAGCCTCACAGCCCAGCCTTGTTGCAGAACAGTTAGTTGCTCATTGAAAAGGGTGGTCATGGGATTTCAGAGTTTAAAAGTATTCTAGAGCTTATCCTCCCCAACCATCTTCTTTTTAAAAATTAGATAACTTCTCAAGAGGTCAAGCAATCAGGGTCACTATCAGGCAGGATCCAGAACGAATGTTTCTGGATTCTCAGTACAAATTTTTTTATTTTTAAACTCACAGTCCTATAGGTAACTCTTGGGCTGCAGGTACTTTTTGCTTCTTTTTGTGTTTCACTTCACAAATTCCATTCGGGTGAACAAAAATGAATGACCTCTCAAATCAACTGGCCGTGCTGCACATCTGTGTCTTTGCTACAAGACTTCAGTGGCAAAGAACAAATTCAGATGCTTGTTTAAAGGGTGACCTGCAAATTATCTTCAGTTTTTAATTTTGCGTGTACTCCTTATCCCTTAGTTCCACAGAAAGTCTAAGGGAGAGCTAAAAGGAGGCAGTGACAGAAGGAAGGTACCAGAGGACACCCATATCGTGAGTGGTGGACTTGGAGAGCCAGCGTTTCACACACCGATGCTTCGCATTGGTTTTGCAAAACTATGATCATCCCCTCCCCCCAACCCCCCATGAGGGAAAGACATCTGAGTTAACAACACAGTGGACACTGACTGAAGGCAGAGGGTGAGAAATCTGCCTTGAAGGAGTTGAAAGACTTGGGTTGGTGAGAAACCAAGGTGTTCAATGAGCAACGGAAAGACTTAGATCAAATTTGTGAGCCATGGAATGAAAAGAAATAAGATACAAAGACAAGATGGCAAGTCGGATGCAAGGCATTCCTTAAACTGCTGGGTAGTTGGAAAGTAGGAAGACTTCCCAGATGAGAATTGGTAAGATTCAAATCCCGTATGTAGGTCGAGGCCAACCTGCCTATGGGAAACTGTTGAGGTACTTCTGGAAGTCGAGGCCAACCATTTGTCTCCCTGCCTATGGGAAACTGTTGAGGTACTTCTGCTCTCAGTAGGATGATACTCCTTGAGATCAGAGGCACCAAGCAGCGAGTTGCTGTGCTAAGCCTCCATCTATATAGGGTTTCATTGCTTCAGCAGAATACACTGGGAATAGGGTGCCATTTTCTCTGTTCTATCCATGACTGCTGACTTTACCAACAAAATGCAAATTGGCTTTGTTTCCTATAATGTAGAGAGGATCTTTAAGTGGAAAATCCTTCAAGACAAGATAAAACAAACCCTCTCCTAAATAAGACTAACCCCCATTGTATCTAGCAATTACAGATAAATTCAACTGCTATATATTCAGTTACAAATACTTCATTGAGAACATAAAGAGGCCATTTTATCCACAGAACAGGAGTTAGGTTATTCTTGCTTTCTGCAACACAGGGCAGGGCTAGCAAGGACAATTACTAAGAGGAGTCAGTTTGACATTCTGACCCAGTTTCTTTTCTCTGGGTTATGAGGCTTTCATATCTCAGTGGTTAGTGCTTTTCCCCAATTTCTCTTTGCTCTTCTGGACCACCTACCAACACAATCTGCTTCCAGAGATACCTAGTTGTAAACACAGGTGTTAAACACATCTGCATTATTGTCCTGGGTGGTAGCAGTGGCCATATGGTTGGAGTCATACGATAGTAACACCATATCTCTTCTGTAGAACCAGCTTTATTTATAATTTTCTTATGAAAATAGCAAGTAAACAGAAAACCACAGAGCTCTGCTTTGCTTAAAATTGATTGGAGACATTTGTCTGTTTGGAGGACTTTTTATACACAGAGCCCTGAAGCTGACAAGAAATATAGATGGTTAAGTCCACACAAAGGTATTTTCTAAGAGTGCAATGGAAGATGAAGGTTAAAACCAATAGGTTCAATTCAAAAACTGATCAAATAGTTGTGTGGTAGCCTTGAGAATTTCAAATTGCTCTCATGGCCTTAAAACACAAAAGACAGCAGCGAAGGTTGATAAAGCTGTGTAGTATTTGGTGAAACAGCACAATCATTTGCATATAGTCAAGATTTACATATCTAAGGTTTGTTGATCATCCTTTTTTTTTTTTTTGCCTTAAGTGGTCATTCAGCATATTTTGAAATAGATGACTAGAACAGGCATCTTCCAACTCTGCTATCGTAATGTATTCTTATTTTAATTTTAGGGTTTCATTCAACACATTTATTGAGCATCTACCACGTATGAGGCATGGGTGAATAATATAAAGTCCCTCCAGTACTGGGAAAACACAAACAAACATACAAACAAAACTAAAAAAAATAGGACCACCCAGTGGTATGGTGGTTAAGGTGGCTGGATCCCACATGGCCAACTGCATGGTTCAAGTCCTGGATCCGGTGCCTTAAAAAACACACACTGGGCACATACGTGTGTGTGCACAAAATCCTGAGAAGAGAATGGAGGAGGAAGGATTGTGGCATGGCCATTCCCCCATCGGGACGTACTTTCTCACTTTCCCTCGCTCTCTCTCTCCAGCAAGTGCACATGCCTGATAGCAAATTAAAAAGATTTTTTCCAAAAAAGGAAGCCAATATATAATAAGGAGGGGACAGCAGTTAGCGTAATGGCTATGTTGCTGAACTCCCATGTAGTCTACCGCGGTTCGCATCCCAGACCCAGTGGCTTAAAACTCATGCCAGGCGCGTGTGCATGCGTGCCCAAAGAACCAAAGAGGAGAATGGAGGAGAAGGGATTGTGGCATGGCCATCCCCCCTGGGGGGTGATTTCTCGCTTTCTGTACCTCTGTCTGTCTGTCTGGTGAGCACATGCACCCTATAGCAAAAAAAAAAAAAAAAAAACCTCTAAAAAAATATATGTATAATAATATATTTATGGGTTATAGTTAGTGCTGTTATTGGATGGTCAGCCTGGAAGAGTGAATGACCACAATATAACGCTTATGATAATAAAGCAGAAATCTGCCAGCCAGGAGCTTAGAGTCTATGAATTAACAGATAACCAAACAATCATCAATCTTTGGTAAAAAGGATCCCTGAAATATGGCAAATTATAGTTGTTTTGAGGATTAGGTTCTCTATTAATTATAGCGCATTACAAACTGACATGCCCTATAGCACAGAACACTTAAGGTGTTGATTTAACGTTAAAAAAATTATAAAGCATCTAAAGAACGGGGAATTTTGACTCCCATAGTATTTCTTCAGATTAAGTGTTTCCAAAGGGATTTCATGCTTCAAAGTTATTCTTTCCCCCTTGGTCAAGGAAAATCCGATGCAGCATTAAAAACAAAAAGCTATCTGGGAACCAGCAGTTAGCATAATGGCTATGTCGCTGGACTCCCACATAGTCGACCGCAGTTCGTGTCCCGGACCCGGTGGCTTAAAACTCACGCCGGGCGCGTGTGCGTGCGTGCCCAAGATCCCGAGAGGAGAATGGAGGAGAAGGGATTGCGGCATGACCATCCCCCCTGGGGGGTGATTTCTCGCTTTCTGTCTCTATGTCTTTCTCTGTCTGTCTGGCGAGCGCACGCGCCCTACAGTGAAAATCTCTCTCCCGCGCCCCACAATAAAACATCCCCCAAAAAAAAAAAAAAAAAAAAAAGCTATCCAATGAAATTGAATTGCCCTGACAATGACTACTGTTCTTTTAGGTTTAATAATTTCATTTACTGCCGACTCCTGCATCTACTGCACTCATGTTTACTAGCTGGCTTCAGAATTAGAACCAGAAACTGAAGAAAAAAGTAAGAAAAGAACATCAGTGTTCTTTAACAATAGGGGCTTTTTTCTTTTTGAATGTTTTTATTTCTGAAATATAGTATTATTTGTTATCTTTTGACCCTGGGGAAAAAAAAATCTGTGAGTTCTCAAGCTCCGTACATCCTAACTTCATGGCAGAATCACCTAACCTGAGAAATGGCATGTCACAGAGACCCAGTGGGCTTCGTTGCACTGCTACGGGAGTGAGCTGCTGCCAGAGAGTTCTCACTTTCTTTCCTCTTGACCTCTGCTGCCAAGTCGCTGATTGAATTTCCTAGCTTTCCCCCCTTGCTCTTTAAAATGGATGATGCAGGGAACAGCCAAGTTATTGCAGACTGGAGTACATCCTCTGATGAAAAGGAAAGAAAAATGAGGTCATGCTAAGTCCCATGACTTGAAAGATCTGTATAAAATGTTCCTTTCTTTGTTTTCCAGGAGGTAGTTTCCTAATAAGTGTGCAATTCAGCATATAAAGATACGTGAATCGTAGTAAGTCCAGGTTGTTTCAGGCCTATGATAATGACAATCTTGGCTGGATTCCTCCAGAAGCAGACCCTGGAAGTTTCCAGGGCTAATATTTCACTTGGAAGACAACCGAAGTTAACAGAAGAGAAGGCTGGGGAAGCTAGGGAAGGCTAGGCGAGCTAGTCCCTGAGTGTTAGGAGGGTGACAGAGGCAGCATCCTGGGACTCTGTAAGGCAATGGATAACAGACTTCTAAGTTACCTCACTCAGAGCTTGTAGGCCAGGCATTCACGTCATCCAAATTCTTGCTCATGGGGCCAGCAGGTGCCGTGATGGTTAAGGCGCTGGACACTCCCACATGGCCGACCAGGGTTCAAGTCCTGAATCTAGTGGCTTGCTTTCTCACTTCCTCTCTCTCTCGCTCTCCCTCTCTGTCTCTCTCTGGTCAAATTAAAATATAAATGAATGAATAAATAAAATAAAATAAAATAAGTAATTATTTAAAAAACAAACAAACAAAAAAACAAATTCTTGCTCATCATTGGTGGAGGGTTATTTCTGGTGAATTAACTCTCCAGTGTTTCCAGCTTGCCTTGTTCCAGAAAGAAAGCCAACAGACACAGAGAAAGGTGCAATCATTCCCAGAATGCAGCCTTCTGTTGAGGGCACGTCGCCAGGCACTGACAGCCTCTGCGGTGCCTACTGAGGCGCTGGATTGTGTCCCTGATTCCGCACAATAACATCCGATGGCACTCCACTGGGGGGAACAAAGGGCCACCTCCACAGGGTTGTAGGTCGGGCTACAGTGGCACTTGGTCCTAAGGCCATAGTGATTCTCATTTGCTTCTGCCTTGACCACCTCTCCAGATTCTCCTCACCTCCACTGTTCTGGCCCAGGTTGCCTGCTTGATGAAATGACCCATACTTTTATCCCTGTGGGATCTATCCTTTTTTTTGGGGGGGGGGCAGAGGTTTTTGCTATAAGGTGCGTGTGCTCGCCAGAAAGACAGAGAGAGACAGAGAGACAGAAAGTGAGAAATCACCCTCCAGAGATGGCCACGCAGCAATCCCTTCTCCTCCATTCTCCTCTCGGGATCTTGGGCATGCACTCACATGCAATCGGTGTGAGTTTAAACCTCTGGGTCTGGGACTCGAACTGCGGTCGACTGCATGGGAGTCCAGTGATATAGCCATTGAGCCAACTGCTGGTCCCTCTCTGTGGGATCTAAATCCCTGGTTACCATGCCCTTGTTAGGCCAGGACTGCTGCTCTGTCCTTTTATCAGTATTACCATGCCAGGAAAAGATGCCCAGTGCATCTTCTGCATTCTAGAAACAATCCATTCAACTCCTATTTCCTTCTACGCATGATCGAACTCCGTTGTCTGTATGAGAAGCCCAACTAAAGAGTGGCTTTTAAGACTTAGTGGAGCCTTGTATCCTTGGGAGAGCATCCTCCCCTTACCTCTGTAGTTCTCTGAGGTGGCACCACACACTTGCATTAAGATCAAATATGGGGATCAGCAGTTAGCGTAATGGCTATGTCGCTGGACTCCCATGTAGTCGACCACAGTTCGAGTCCCGGACCTGGTGGCTTAAACTCACACCGGGCACGTGTGCGTGCATGCCCAAGATCCTGAGAGGAGAATGGAGGAGAAGGGATTGCGGCGTGGCCATCCCCCCTGGGGGGTAATTTCTCGCTTTCTGTCTTTCTGTCTCTCTGTCTTTCCGCCGAGCACACACGCATCCTATAGTTTAAAAAAAGAAAAAAAACACCTCCAAAAAAAGAAAAAAAAGATCAAATATGCATTGCATCCCATAGCACAGCATCCCAACCCTGCGAAACGTTACCACCAAGCCAGAGCCTAGCTGTGCTATCAAGGGCCGTGCTAATATTCTATCAGGAGGTCAGCTTCTGGGTGTGTAGTCTATGGTAGAATGAGTGGATCTCATACTCATGTCTCCCTGGTCTAATCTTTTTATTCTTAAGGGAAATGCTAGTCCAAGCTGATGTTATGGAAACCCCATGATGACCAGGCAGATATTTTGGGAACAATCAGCGAGTTGTGCCTGCCAGGTCCCTCCAGGCAGAGAGGAAAACCCAAGCCATGATATGTAGCTGGGCCTGAGGAAATCAATCACTCCCAACTGGCTGCCTGCTCTTCTTAAGGAAGGCACCAGACCACAGGCTGCACGTGGCCTTTGCAGCTGCAGGGGCAGAGACACTGCGGAGATCTGCTTGTAAAGAGGCCCATGCAGCCTGCATTCCTGACAGGCCCACTGTGCAGAGGCTACCTGACCTGCACTCGCCAAATGATCCCAGTTGTTCTTGGGTGGGCAGTCCCACGAGGCACACCCGTCAGCGAAAGCCAGAGTTGTTTTATCTTGTGTGAGTTTCTGGGGTGAGCTGCTGCATGCCCCACAGCATGGTTGTGTAGCTGCTTCACAGCTCCCACGCTCATCCAGGTGTACTGGTTTCCTCCAGCAGGTCTCTGACCTCTGGGAACCTCTGGACCAGAAGAGGCACGTACATTAATCATATATAAGCACAGCTCACCTCTGCCAAGAACTTTATCCCAAGCTCGGCTTCATGCTGAAGGCAGAAGCTCAGACTACGGATTCCTCGGGCCACCGGTACTCATCTCTATTAGAGCCAGTTGGGTGACTGACACCCTGTAAACCGGAAGAGGTGTCTCTCCGGTCATTTGGAGGCTTTATAATGTGGAGAGCCTCTGGCCACCCATTTGTTGTCTCAAAAGGACACTTTTTGCAGTGAAAAGAATACTAAATAATGAAACGAGGATGTCAGATAAAAACACAAAGAGGAATACTTTATCTTCTTAGTTGTCTGCCATTTTTCCCATTTCAAGTGATCAGTTCTAGGACAATTAAAATATCTAAGTATTCTGTTATACCAACTTAAACTCCATGGTCCTGACTAATGTTCTTTCTTTCGTTTTTTTTGAGAGTTTTTTTTCACTAAAGGGCGTGTGCGCTCGCCAGACAGAGACAGAGACAGAAAGTGAGAAACCACCCCCCAGAGGGGATGGCCACACTGTAATCCCTTCTCCTCCATTCTCCTCTCAGGATCTTGGGCACGCATGCACACGTGCCCAGCGTGAGTTTTAAGCCACTGGGTCCGGGACGCGAACCACAGTCGACTGCGTGGGAGTCCAGCGACATAGCCATTACGCCAACTGCTGGTTCCCCTGACTACTGTTATTTCTTTACACAGAGTCTCAACTCCTCCGTTAACCCTTCCTTCTGCCATGTAAAACTATGATCTTGGGTACAGCTAATATTCTACTTTCTGCCTACACCAGGACAAAGTACACAGAAACAGGCTGAGTGGTTGCATTTCAAGCAAGTTCCAAGTGGGCTTTCCACCCTGCCTGGCAGGTTTTTTATTTTTATTTTTAATTTGTTTTAGTTGTGTGCACTCCTAGGAGAGAGAGAGATCCTGACAGAGAGGGAAAATGAAAATTCATGCTCCACCCCCTGGATGATGGTCATGCCACAATCCCCCCTCCTTCATTCTCTTTTCAGGATTTTGGGCAGGCACACACACACACACAAGCACCTAGCATGTTCTGCAAGCCACCGAGTCTGGGACTCAAACTGCTCAGTAGGCCATGTGGGATTGAGTCACCTTAACCACCATGCTACCACTGTCCCTACCTGGCAATCTTACTATATTTTCCTAGCAATTCATCGCACATTATCTAAGATAACAATCTCATGCCTTCTCCTTAATCTTCTCTTGCCCCTCTTCCCTGTTTTCATGCAAGATCTCATTTTCCCTCTCACCCTAACAAACCACCACATGCGTAGCTTCTGTTCTCCCCTCTCTCCTGCCTCACTGGCTAACTCTGCTGGCTTTTTGTTAGAGATAAAACTTGTCCCCTCACACAGTAGGTCCAGCTTTCTCTTACCTTCTCAAGGGCCTCATTCTACAATCGTTCCCCTTCTTTCTTGCACCAGTAGTTTAGTTTTTGCCAAATAATAGCTCCTATCTTTTATTTTTTTTCTCTTATTTTTAGGTTTCTGCCATATGGCACATGTGCTTGCTGGAGAGAGACAGAGAGAGGTAGTGAGATATTTGCTGCTCCCCACCCTCCCCCCGAGAGGGTGGCCATACTGAAATCCTTTTTCCTCTATTCTCTTCTTGGGATTTTAGAGGTTTATGCACATGTGCCCTGAGTGATTTACAAGCCACAGGGTCTGGGACTCGAACTGCTGTCGGTCATGTGTGAGTCCAGCACCCTAACTGCCATGCCACCTGTTGCCCCTCCATCTTTTATTTTTAATGACTATTTTATTTTATTGTTATAGTGTGTGTGTGCAAGAGAGAGAGAGAGAGAGAGAGAGAGAGAGTACAGGCACCTCCCTATGGGGCATAGTCACCCCATCATACTGAGATTCCTTCTCTTCTGCTTCTCCATCTTGTTGGGAGTTCCAGCATGCACTTACAGGTGCACCTTGCATGTTTCTCAGGCTGCTGAGGCTGAGATTTGAACTGTGGTCATGATGTGGGATCCAGTTCCCTTAACCATGAGGCATGGGGCCAGCCCAATAGCTCTCATCTTAAAACAAATGTCTCCTCTGACATCTTGTTCTTTCTGAGTCATAGCTCTTCTCTCTTCATTTATAAAATTTTTCTAAGTAGTTGTCAAACTTGCCAGATAAAAATCTAACACACCCAGTTAAATTTGATTTTTAGGGAAAAAAATGAATAATGTTTTAGTATCTTACTGTCTTTTGTAATATTTATGACATATTTACACTAAAAAAAATAACCCAAATCATATTTTAGTATATCTCATGCAATATTTGGGATATACCTAAAGACTACTCCTTGTTGATTTGAAATTCAACCTTATGGGACATGTTACGTTTTTATTTGCTAAATCTGCTTACTTAGGCTGTCTAAACATATTTTTTCACTTTAGTTATTATTTTCTTCTCAGCCCATTCTACTGCTATTTGGGTACCTGGCACTCCCTTGAAATTGTTATTGTCAAGGATGTCACTGGCTGCCATGTACCAAACTCAAGTAGAGTTTTCAACTTTCGGTATTTTTTTTCTTTTATTTTTTGGAGGTTTTTGCTATAGGGTGTCTGTGTGCTCACCAGAAAGACAGAGAGAGACAGAGAGACAGAAAGTGAGAAATCACCCCCCAGGGGGGATGGCCATGCCGCAATCCCTTCTTGTCCATTCTCCTCTCGGGATCTTGGGCACGCATGCACACACGCCTGGCGTGAGTTATAAGCCACCGGGTCCGGGACTTGAACCACGGTTGACTACGTGGGAGTCCAGTGACATAGCCATTATGTCAACTGCTGGTCCCAATTTCCGGTATTTTCTAACATTGGTCAATCGATTCCTGAAACCCTTTCTTTTAGCTTTTGAGACCCTCCATTTGCCTGATTTTTCTTCCTCCCTGGCCTTTCTGTCCCAGTTCCTATGCTTTCCGAAATTTCTAACACTTAGACCTTTCTTTCTACAACCACTCCCGAGGTGATCTCATGCAGCCCACAACGTAAGTACCATCTACAAACTACCAATTTACAGAGGTACAGATCCAATCCAGACCTCTCCCCCAGACTGCATTCCATGTTTCCAAAGACCTACTCAACATTTCCACTGGAATGTCTAATTACATTTCAGAACAGAATTTTTAGCTCTCCTCCCCCACAGTAAGTCCTCCTTTGGTTTATCTCTAGCACTTAGACCAGTACCTTGGCGCCATCTCCTTCCCTGGCAGGTCGTGTCAATTGTACTTCAACACAGGGCCTCAGTCTCCCCATGGTCCCCTGGCGCAGACCGCCATGGTTTCTCGCCTAGACTGCTGCACTCTTATGCCATGGTCTACCCTTAGGCTTTGCGCCCTTCAGGCACCTTCTCTCTAGTGCATGCACAGCGCCCCGCCCCAGGGTGCATTCATGCATGTCATCAACCCTCAGTGCTTCCAGCAGTGGGAGAAAGTCGCCCCCGCAATCTACTAGGTCTCGCTGCATTTGCATATCACCAGGCCTTCCCAGGACGCAGCTGGAGCCACAGTACAAGTGGCGACCCGGTACGCCCCCTGACCCAGTATGGGTCCGGGGCTTGATGCGCCCCTAGACCAGGTGCGGAGGAGCTCCGATTCAGTGTACTTTCCCGACCCAGTGCGCTTCCCTGTCCCAGTGTCACTTGACCTGATGCTTGATGCCACAGTCTGTCCCGCTGACGCAGTGACAGCGCTTGATTGGGTGCGCCCCCTGACCCAAAGTCTTTCCCGACCGGGTACCTCCCTGACCCAGTGCGATCTTCCTACTCAGTGCACTCCCCCGATCCAGTATCTCCGCTGACCTGGTGTGTCGCCCTGACCCGCGTCTCCCCCTGACCAAGTCCAGGGTCCACCTTGGTCATCTGTGGCTCCACAAATGCGCCGAGTGTCACCCTAGCTGGAGGGCCCGAGACGCAGGTGCACACGGCACCCCCTCTGCCCCAAAGCCCATCACCCACAAGCTCGCCCAGCAAAAGGGGGCCGCGGGCTTCTGTGCCGGCTGCTGGCTCTCGGGGAACCTGGGGCGGATTCGTGCACAGCGCGCGCCCCGCCCCACCCGGAGAGGCCCGGCTCATCCGGGACTCGGCGCTCGACTTGCTGGCGGATCGGCAAGCTCGGCGATCGCGGCGGGCGGAAGTGGGGCGCGGCGGCTGGAGGCGGAGGCCACAGCGCTCGGCAGGTTGGGCCCTTGGGGGGGCCCGGGGCGCCGGCCGCAGGTGGCGA
>NW_006159552.1:2151756-2160890 GCF_000334495.1 Tupaia belangeri chinensis
CCCGGCACTGCCCACCTGCCCTCGCCCCTGCACGGTCGCTCGGTCGGGGCTGGGGACGCGCTGGAGGGGAGGGAGCGCGCTGAGCGCTGTGCGGGGCACCTGCCACTGCCCGCGGCGTTTGCACTCACTGGCCCGTGTGCTGGCCTCCAGGGGCCCCTGCTGCTGTGTTGTCCCATTTTACAGCTGGGGACCTGCGGCTCGGGGTGAATATCCGAATCCGAGGACGCGTAGTCACCCAGTCTGAGAGCTGCCTTGAGACGGTGCGGGAGGCTCCACTCCACCCAGCCTCCTCGAGGCCTGGTGATGCACGACGTGGTACCCCAAGATTTTGTCAATACTTCCTTAATTCCAAGAGAGAGTTCTTGGAAGAACTCCGTTTTAAATAGACTAAATTATTCTTTTAAGCTGCTAAAAGTCAACCACGGATAAGGATAGGAAGTTTTGTTTAGGTTGATTTCTACTAATCAAAGTAAACTCTTAAGGGAGATTTTAAAAAGATTTTTTTTTTAAAGTCAGGGAGACTTTAATACATCGTTTGGGTGCTCTGTATTGCAAAGCTAGTTCTGAGGTTATGTGGATCCGTTTCCTACTGCTAATAGTTGTATGTATGAATGTTGGTGGATGTGGCCCAGGCCCTTGTGACTGACTCCTTTAATGACAAAGGAACTGAAAGCCAAATGCTTCCCAAGGATGATCTGTGTGCGACAAGTTTGGTGATTCTCAGGGTGATAATAGAAAGAGGGCGTGCTTACTACTTAAATGTTCTCTTCTGTTTGATGAATTAGAATCCTAGTAATTTCAAGTAGTGAAGCAGATGACCCAGGTTGACATGGAACAACTCTTGGACATTTTAGAAAAGGACTTTTTTCTTATCTAGATTGAACTTCCTGTACTCAATATCATTTTGAACCATTACTTATTTTTTTATTTTTATTTTTGAGAGGTTTTTGCTATAGGGCGCGTGTACTTGCTAGAAAGACAGAGAGAGACAGACAGAAAGCGCAATCCTTTCTCCATTTTCCTCTTGGGATCTTGGGCACGCATGCACACGTGGCCGGCGTGACTTTAAGCCACCAGGTCTGGGACTCGAACCATGGTTGACTACATGGGAGTCCAGCGACATAGCCATTACACTAACTGCTAGTCCCCCTGAACCATTACTTTTCTAAAAGATATTGTAGTTATTAACCTGTTGGGTTAAGTTTTTTATTTATTTCACATATAGCTAAGAATCTATTACATATGAACGTTACAGAAATGAAATTGGTACTCAAAAATGTCTGCAAAAGTAGTTTTCTAATAAAGGACTTGGACCATTTCCTAGTGTCGTGTAGCAGCAAGACTGGGCCATATAGGAATGCTAGTTACAGAATTAGTCTGTCAATTGCTTTTCTCACAATTCTCCAGTTTACTCCTTGTACTGTAGCTAGGTTCCTGATATAGCTCCTACCACATAATGGAAACTTACATGTTTAATGAATGGGAGCCGGCAGGTGGGTGGTAGTTAAGGGTGCTAGACTCCCACATGGCCCACTGTGGTTGGAGTCCTGGACCTGGCAGCTTGCTTTCTCACTTTCTGTCTCTCGCTCTGTCCCTCTCTGGTCAAGTTAAAAAATAATTAAATTAAATAATTCTTTTAAAAAAATGTTTAATGAATGGATGAATTTTCGGCTAGTGTTGACTAGAGAGGATTTGAAATTGAGCAGAATAGGAAATAACATTGACAGTTCTGCTCAGCAGGATGGTAGTGACTATTCTGAGACACTGGAGGACGCATTAGGATGCTCGCTGAAATTGCATGGTAGTAGTAGTCACTTATAGTCATACGCTTTAGAGTATGTTTATGTTAATTTAAAAGAATTAGTACTGATGTGAATACACAAACTTAATTAAGAATTTATAACCCTTGAAGTTGTGGACACACCCATGGGCATTCTTGGATCTCATTTTGAAAATTACAGTTCAGAGGTATTTTACGTAAGAGTTAAAGGCAGCCCCTCACTTGGTCCTTGAGCTACTGGGGTGCTTTGCAGCACTGGGCGAGTTGCTTACCCTCTTTGGCCTTCATGTCTTTTTTCATGTATTCAGAGAATACATAAAACTAGGTTATCTCTAAGAATCTTTTCTGCTTTGGAATTTTCAACTCTGTGTATCCTAAAACCACTTAGCACTTATTTTATTCCTGTGTTGTGTTTGGAGTTAAAATGGTCATTGGTTTTGCACATTGGTGAAAAGACTAAGCACCTGCTGGACGGAGATTACTTTCAGTCATTTTTGTATTTCTCAGTCTTAGCATATGCCTCACACACACACACACCTTTCTTTCTTTCTTTTTTTTAAGAGAGATTTTTGCTATAGGTGTGTGCGCTCACTGGAGAGACAGAGAGAGACACAAAGTTAGAAATCACCCCTCAGGGGCCACGCCACAGTCTCTTCTCCTCCATTCTCTTCTCGGTATTTTGGGCATGCATGCACATGTGCCCTGTGTGAGCTTTAAGCTACTGGGTCTAGGACTCGAACTGTGGTTGACTACTTGGGAGTTCACTGATATAACCATTATGCCATCTGCTGGTCCCAACACACACACATATTCAAAATAAAATATTCGCCTGGATTCAGTAGGCATAGTTTTGTTCTCTCAATTAAAGAACTAAAGTCTATAGTGTTGAGTGCAAGAACAGCATAGGTTCAGAGGAGGAGGAAAGGTTAGTTGGGTTAGAGTGAGTGGGAAGACTTTGAGAAGCAGGGTAGAGGAAAGGTGTATTAGCTGTACACCAGAAGCAAAAGCCCAGAGGCTGGTGAGTGAGTGCACTTTGAATTATGGTGTGCTTTGAAGGTCAGGCAGAAGAGTTGGAACTGAAAAGGCTTTTTTTTTTTTTTTCTCGTGGAAAATTGTATTAAGTCAACTCAAAAGTTTCTTGGACATTCTTTTAGTACCATTGGTAGCATTTACATTTGCTTTTGTTTTGTTTGGGGGTTTAGCAATTTCTTCTACTTGATATTTGCCACTTACCATAAATGCTGCTCCTAAGGATGGGAAGAACAACGGATATTTGGACATGGGAAGCCTGGGTTTCAGGTTATGAGAATGTCAGCTGCACAAGGTGGATCCAAGGAGCACTCTCGGAATAGTGGCCTTCCCACAGTACCTTCAGGTAGTAAGCATGCAGTGGCCATTGCGGAGGGAGGCTGCGCAGTGACCACTGTGTGCTGAGGCGTGCGTTCTGTGACTGATGTGCAGCGTCGAAGGACTTTTCCTTTGCTACTTACTAGTATTGCTTTTGACAAGACTGGTCCTTGGTTTTATCTGTAAGGTCGGATGACTTTTCTTTAAGAGAGATTTTTGCTATAGGGTGCATGTGCTCGCTGGAGAGACAGAGATAGGAAAAGTGAAAAATCATCCCCATAGGCAGGATGGCCACACCGCAATCCCTTCTCCATTCTCCTCTCGAGATTTTGAGCATGCATGCACACATACGTGGCGTGCATTTCAAGCTGCCAGGTCTGGGACTTGAACCGCAGTGAGCCATGTGGGAGTCCAGTGCCTTAACCACTAGCCACCTGCTGGCCCTTCCTGTTGGATGACTTTCTAAAAGCCCTTTCCAGTTTTAAAGTGCTGCGATTTTGGAGAATATGTGATCTAACTTTATAATTTCAGTGAAAGACACAAAGCCAAAAATACTTGATTTTAGTTTAAGAAACTCCCTGTGTGAGTGACATGATGTGTGTCAGTGTTAAGTCAGAGTCTCAGCAGGGGCCAGAATTCATGCCAGATGGTTCAAATAAGGAGACTTTGGTAAAGGTAATAAAGAGGTGTGAGAAGGTTAGGGAATGAGTGAGGTGCATAGACAAACTAACAGCTACAAGGTTTGAAAGGAGAAAGCGGAGCCCACTGAGAACTAGAGCTACCAAGGAGTGTACAACTGTTGCCAGAGATATGGCGTTGGGACTAAGTGAACTGGAGTCAAATGCTCTGACCTAGAAACTGGGCCACTTCTGAAATCCAAAGCTCACTCTTTCTCCGTCTGTCTTCACTGTAGGGCGCGTGCGCTCGCCAGACAGACAGAGAGAGACATAGAGACAGAAAGCGAGAAATCACCCCCCAGGGGGGATGGTCACGCCGCAATCCCTTCTCCTCCATTCTCCTCTTGGGATCTTGGGCATGCACGCACACGCGCCCGGCGTGAGTTTTAAGCAACCGGGTCCAGGACACGAACTGCGGTCGACTACGTGGGAGTCCAGCGACATAGCCATTACGCTAGCTGCTGGTTCCCTCCGTCTGTCTTTTTTGAGAGGTGTTTGCTATAGGGCGCGTGCACTCACCAGAAAGACAGAGAGAGACATAGAGACAGAAAGCGAGAAATCACCCCCCAGGGGGGATGGTCACGCCGCAATCCCTTCTCCTCCATTCTCCTCTTGGGATCTTGGGCATGCACGCACACGCGCCCGGCGTGAGTTTTAAGCAACCGGGTCCAGGACACGAACTGCGGTCGACTACGTGGGAGTCCAGCGACATAGCCCTTACGCTAACTGCTGGTCCCCAGTCTGTCATTTTTCTCAATCAGTCTGTCCACTTTGTTACTCATACACCTCTGTCCACTACACCTGCTCTTTTATCTCATCAAGAGGTTTCATGACTTATAGTCACTCTCCCGTCAGTATGCTTCATTTTATCATTGCCCTTCTATAGCATCTGGATTTCAGATTCTCTGCCTGGAAGATCTCAGCTCTTTATTTAACCTGGGTTGCTGAGGCCCACTGGCAAGAATCATAGTATCTAGGTTTATGGATTTATAGATCCGTGGTTATCAGCCGGGCCATCAAGGAATCTGGTAGTGTTTTCCTCATCAACACCTGCTTCTGATCTTTGCAGACTCTACATTTTTTACACTTCTCAAGCCTTTGATCTTTTCATATTATCTGTACTCTTTGCAGATGATGTTGCTACCCACATCAGAAATAATAGAGCTGTCAGAAGAGAATTTTGTAGTCTTTCTGCCAAGAAGGTTTCTTCCTACCCCAGTCATAGTAGAGAAGATTTACATTAAGACTGATTGCTGTACCTGGGCTCTGGTTATCATCCATTCCTGCCTTTGTAAAGACTTCACTTGGCTTTCATGTGTTGCTAAAGACTCCTCCTGTTTGACCTTATACATGCTCAGTGACAGATGACAGTAATAAAGCAAAACAGAAAAACAGCAATCAAAAAAATAAAATCCTTTGATTTCCTTTTTTCCCTCTGTTAAAAATTCTAACTCTTCTTTACATTCCAGCCAAGTTTTTTTCAAAGAGTTGTTTATGCTTGGGAACCAGCAGTTAGCGTAATGGCTATGTCGCTGGACTCCCATGTAGTCGACCGCGGTTCGTGTCCCGGACCCGGTGGCTTAAAAAAACTCACGCCGGGCGCGTGTGCGTGTGTGCCCAAGATCCCGAGAGGAGAATGGAGAAGGGATTGCGGCGTGGCCATCCCCCCTGGGGGGTGATTTCTCGCTTTCTGTCTCTATGTCTCTGTCTGTCTGGCGAGCGCACGCGCCCTACAGTGAAAATCTCTCCAAAAAAAAAAGAGTTGTTTATGCTTGACTTCTACTTGCCCATCTGAATGTGTTTGGGTTTTTTTTTTTTTTTTTTTTTTTTTTTTTTTTTTTTTTTTGAGAGGCTTTTGCGATAGGGCACGTGCAGTAGCCAGGAAGACAGAGAGAGAGAGAGAGAGAGAGAAAGCGAGAAATCACCCCCCAGGGGGGATGGCCACACCTCAATCCCTTCTCCTCCATTCTCTTCTCGGGATCTTGGGCATGCACGCACGCACATGTGCTTGGCGTGAGATTACGCCACTGGGTCTGGGACTTGAACTGTGGTCAACTACATGGGAGTCCAGCGACATAGCCATTATGCTAACTGCTGGTCCCCCAGGATACTTAGATACTTTGATTGTCTGGGAACTGATCACTTGAACTGGGAAAAATGTCAGACAACTAAGAAGATAAAGTATTCCTCTTTGTGTTTTTATCTGACATCCTCGTTTCATTATTTAGTATTCTTTTCACTGCAAAAAGTGTCCTTTTGAGACAACAAATGGGTGGCCAGAGGCTCTCCACATTATAAAGCCTCCAAATGACCGGAGAGACACCTCTTCCGGTTTACAGGGTGTCAGTCACCCAACTGGCTCTAATAGAGATGAGTACCGGTGGCCCGAGGAATCCGTAGTCTGAGCTTCTGCCTTCAGCATGAAGCCGAGCTTGGGATAAAGTTCTTGGCAGAGGTGAGCTGCGCTTATATATGATTAATGTACGTACCTCTTCTGGTCCAGAGGTTCCCAGAGGTCAGAGACCTGCTGGAGGAAACCAGTACACCTGGATGAGTGTGGGAGCTGTGAAGCAGCTACACAACCATGCTGTGGGGCATGCAGCAGCTCACCCCAGAAACTCACACAAGATAAAACAACTCTGGCTTTCGCTGACGGGTGTGCCTCGTGGGACTGCCCACCCAAGAACAACTGGGATCATTTGGCGAGTGCAGGTCAGGTAGCCTCTGCACAGTGGGCCTGTCAGGAATGCAGGCTGCATGGGCCTCTTTACAAGCAGATCTCCGCAGTGTCTCTGCCCCTGCAGCTGCAAAGGCCACGTGCAGCCTGTGGTCTGGTGCCTTCCTTAAGAAGAGCAGGCAGCCAGTTGGGAGTGATTGATTTCCTCAGGCCTAGCTACATATCTTGGCTTGGATTTTTCCTTCCTGCCTGGAGGGCCCTGCAGGCACGTGCCCGGTGTGAGTTTAAGCCCCCGGGTCTGAGACTCAAACCACGGTGGGCTACGTGGGAGTCCAGCGACATAGCCATTACACCAACTGCTGGACCCGTGACTGTGTCTGGTTTTGGCATCCACTGTGCTCCAGAAGGCCAAGATCATCCATGCTCTATTTTTACTTATCCATGTAGTGCCTGGGACAAAGCAAGTGCGTAATAAATATGTTCTGACTGAACAAACTTGAGGGTATTTCCTTTTTACTATCCTGGTTAATCTGTATCTATGTGTTCCTGAGTTATAGGAGGCTAACTCTGTCATCTTTTGAGGTTCTGGATGAAAATTTTCTGGGTATATAACAAATCTTGATGGATTAAGCAAACCTAGAAATGAATTTTACTTGATAATGACTTCTTTGGTCCTGTCCAGGTGATCTATCTTTTTGGGAAGAAATAAAATCCACCTTGACTTTTTTTTTTTCTCTTGAAAAGTTGCATTTCTTAAAATATGAAGAACTAATATTTTATCTATCTGCATAGATCTAATAAAGGGGGAGTGGTAGGGATATTGAGTACAATTGGCTAGAGATTTATGAATGGATCTTGCTATGCTTTTTTTTTTGGAGAGGTTTTTTGCTATAGGGCATGTGTGCTTGCCAGACAGAGAGACAGAGACAGAAAGCGAGAAATCCCCCCCCCCCCCAGAGGGGATGGCCACGCCGCAATCCCTTCTCCTCCATTCTCCTCTTGGGATCCTGGGCACACACGCACACGCACCCGGCGTGAGTTTAAGCCACCGGGTTCAGGACACGAACCATGTTTGACTACATGGGAGTCCAGCAACATAGCCATTACGCTAACTGCTGGTCCCTGTCTATGCTTTTATATGAAACTATCCTCCCTTCTTTGTTCAGTTAAGTAGTATATCTTCCTTGAGGGTTTTGTTGTTGGTTTTTGGCATTGAATAAGAAGGGGATGGATATGCTTTTGGTGTATGAAAGTCCAAGGGCAGGTTAGGACCAGCCACCTTTACACCTGCAGCTTTGCATAAAATCTCTTTTAGGAAGAGGTTTAGCCTGCAAAAATGCTGAACCAGAAGACTTCCTAGTTCTTGGGGAAAAAGAAGGAAACTTCTAAGTAACTCTTCCTATTACGATGGAATCCAGTGCTTATTTTAGGAGAATAACTGGGTAATCCAGCATTTAAGTAACAGATCAGTTAGTGGAGGCTCTGAGAACCGAATAGTTATGCTTTCTGATGTAGTTGTTTTCCCTTATCAGTTTCCAAGACCTCTCCCACCCAGTGAATGTCTGAAACCACAGATAGTACCAAACTGTATGTGTGTGTGTATATTTTTTCCTACACATACATACCTATGGAATAGTCCAATTTATAAATTAGGCACAGTAAGAGATTAACAACAAATGAAATAGAATAATTATAACAATATACTGTAATAAAAGTTATGTGAGTATGGTCTCTATCTCTCCTCCTCTCTTTATCAAAATATCTTACTGTCTTTTTCTTGCTGGTAACCAAAATCGTAGAAAGCAAAACCATGGGTCAGGGGTACTACTGTATACCATCTTGCCTCCGCTGTTGCTTCCTGGCCACATTATACACACTGTCTTCCCCTTAATCTCTTACCTTCAAACATTGTAGTGGAAGGGAAGGTCTTTTATCCCCCCATCTAAAAACTAAAAAATAAATTAAAAAAAATTAACTGCAGTTTATCAGTTATATTGTTTATTGGGTTCCCCCCCCAAAAAAAATATTAAAATATAACCACCTATGCTCAAATGTAAAAACCATAGGGAGAATATTTCAATTGTTTTGTGTTTGCAGAGGTCAAGAAAGAAAAATAAAAGAACCAGGCCCAACTGTGGTGGCATTCACTGTGATGAATCTGTGTTCCACAGGCTGAGACTACTCCAGAGTCTTCAGTTCCTGGTCTTAACTAAAGGCTAGTTGTGGTTGTGCAAATCTGTAATCCAGTTCCCTGGGAGGCTAAGGCAAGAGGTGATGCTATGTGAGAGACCTTGTCTTTTTTTTTTTTTTATTTAAAGGCCAGTAACAAGGATACATTATCTCTTATCAGTTCCTTCCTTCCTTTCTGCAAATGTCCCTTCTGAGACTCAGTGAGTCTTTTTAGGACCTCATCTCAGGCTGTATAATTTAGACAGAATGGATTCTTTCAGATCTGTGGATGATTATATGTTTGTTAACTATGAACACTAGACCACACAGGTCATGGCCTTATCTCTGAGACTTGCCCTACCCTGGGCTATTAGATGGTAAAATTGCTGCTTGGCTGAAGTGACTTGACCTTGACCCTGACCCTGACCCTGACCCTGACCCTGACCCTGACCCTGACCCTGACCCTGACCCTGACCCTAACCCT
>NW_006159552.1:2161109-2162234 GCF_000334495.1 Tupaia belangeri chinensis
GAAAGAGTGGAGTCTGCATTTCAGAGAACTGAGGAAGGGAAATTACCATCCCCCAGAAGCCTTTTCCCAATGTGTCTGGGCTCAGCTCAACCTTGTGAGACAAATCTGTCTTAGGGTAGGTTGGGCATGACTGAAGGAAGACCTGGATTGTATGGTTTGGTTTTATGGCAGTGTGTCCTGAGAGTAGGGCTGAGGAGTATTTACTGAGTATGTCCTGAGAGTATTTACTGTTAAAATTTACCAGGAATTTACCAGGAAGCTGTGCAGTCAGATTTTTCTGGGAGTTTCTGGATTCAAGATGGCTCTGGACGGGGTGCTTTTCAGACTTTGATGTGCACACCAGTTGCGACACTGAAATTTCCCATTAGTAGAGTTGATCTTGGATGGAATTTGTCTTTCTGATTTGTTCCTTAGTTATGATGATACTTTTGATTTGTACAGTATGAGGGAGAGGTAGGCTTTAGGGAGGTGGTTTTTTTTTTTGTTTTTTTGAAATTTTTTTAGGGGGGAGACATTAACTTTTGTATGGTTCAGTCTGTTACGAGAATAGTGTTTTAGTATCATGAGGCTTTCTTAATGTATTTAATGAAGATCCTCCCAGTGTTCAGACAGTCAGAATTTACATTTTTCCAGCTCCTTGGCTTTCTTCCTGTAGCTGAGCCAAGCCTTTAGGGGCTTCTCATTTTTGTTCAGATTTCTTGTTTGCTGTTGTACAGCTCTTTTTTTACGAAATACTAAGAAATATTACTTTTATAATTATAAAACTCTTTTTTGGTTGTGTTTTAATATTTTATATTTTTTTCTTAATTTTATTGGCACTAGTTTTTTTTAAACATGTATTTTTAGACTGAGTACTGTAAAAAAAAACAATTTACTGTCTTTGTTTAGTCAGTGAATATTTTGAAAAATTAAGATTATACCACGATGAAAAAATGCGAAAATTTATTAATTTAAAGTTTTCTGACCTCCATGCAAAAACACTTTACATTCATTAAAGGAAAAGAGACAGATGGATTAAGACTCATCTAAATCTATTAAGGAACCTAAATTTATGTAAGTATACATTATAAATGATAAGAAAATGTGGCCTTTTGTCTTTATTATAATGAAATGCTTTTCTAAGAG
>NW_006159552.1:2162863-2204299 GCF_000334495.1 Tupaia belangeri chinensis
CTCTTTTGACCTGTGATGGATAGGAGGTTAATTGATGTTAAATGGATGCTTTGTTAATCCTTCATCAGCTACTAAATTGGTATAGGGGAGTACAGGTCAAGACTACATAAGGCCATGACCAGCTTGTTTTCTCAGGGAGGTTTATGGATTCCACCCCTCCTCCCTTCTCCGAGCCACACATCGCTCTCTGCAGCTGTAAATAGAGAAACTCTGGTCTCCCCTCTTCCTCTGGCCTCCCTTCCCCCACTCCAGTCCCCTCATCCTTCTTTTTCTGCTGCTGCTGCTGATGCCTGGGAGTGACAGCTTGTAGATGTTGCGTGCGAGTGAGTTCAGCTGGCGCTGTGTGGTCTGGGTGTGTGGTCTCCAGCTCAGCCGAGGGGCTGCTCACAGGGTGGATGAGAGAGCAGCACTGTTTACTTTAATTTATTTCGGATGCCGAAATTGTGCCCCGAGTTTCTCCTAAGCTTGATTCCAGAGCTAGCAGCCTCAATCCCTCGCAGCTGTGGTGCAGCCTGAACTCTGCACTGTCCCCTCCTGACAGGCACTTTGCATAGCATCTGCCTGAACCCCCTCTCCCTGGAGGCTCAGAAACGTTAATGGCACCGCTGAGTGCTGTGATTATTTTGCTTTCACGATGTCAAGATATATGGCCTTGAAGCTCTTTCTTTTGAAATAGAGCTAAAGAAGTAAGGCAGAAATTGTAAGATAAAAGTTGACAAGGTTGGTATCACTTCAGAAATTGGGAACGTTATGCAAGATTTGGATCAAATGAATCCAGCTCTGCTCATATCAAAGAATGTGGGAGTTCTGTGTTTAACAGTTTTAATAACATTAACCAATTGAAATTGACAGTTGATTCCTTAACATCTTTTGAAAAATCTACATTGATTTTTGATATGCCTGTTTACTGTACTTAAGATATTTGTCAGCAGCGGTACTGGCTTTTTTTTTAAAAAAATATTTATTTAACTTTATTCGTTCATTCATTTTTTATTTTGACCAGAGAGACACACACAGACAGAGAGGGAGAGAGAGAGAGAAGGTGAGAAAGCAAGCCACCAGGTCCAGGATTTGAACTGTGGTTAGCCATGTGGGAGCATCCAGCACCTTAACCACCACGCCACGCGCTGGTCCAGGTACTGGCTTATTTCATTGTAGCTTTTTGTCCAGTAGAGACAAACGAAACTTTTTTTTTCTGTAATGGTATACATTTAGGACAATATTTTTTTCTAATCCTTTCATTATGAGTAGCTTAGTGATGTTTTCTTGATTTTGTTCCTCTGTCATTCCTGAATTTTCTTGTTTAGATAAGTCAAGAATTTTGTTATTTGAATAAACATATATATAGACTCTTAATATTGCTTGGGATTTTGTACTGCTGGCTTCTTCATCTCTCTGTCTTCCCAGTGGTTTTGCTGGATTGGAGTTTGTGTCATCAGTGTATTGTTGAAAACTAGAAAGCCTAGGCTATCTCCCTCAGTGGGTGGGGAGGAGGTAGCCAACCCTGGTACCTCTTCAGTCCTGTCCATGGTTCTCATGAGCTTCATCTAATCTGGAATCAGAAGACTTCCGAAACTCAGTGATGAGTACTTTCTAAAAAATGCTATCATCTTATATTTCCTTTTGTGTTCACTGGCGAGTGCACTGGCGAGAGGTTTTTACTTTAGGGCATGTGTGCTCTCCAGACAGAGACAGAAAGATAGAAAGTGAGAAATCACCCCCCGGGGGGATGGCCACACCACAATCCCTTCTCCATTCTCCTCTGGGATCTTGGGCATGCACGCACATGCGCCCGGCATGAGTTTTAAGCCTCCAGGTCCGGAATGCGAACCGTGGTCGACTACGTGGGAGTCCAGCGACATAGCCATTACGCTAACTGCTGGTTCCCACGCCTGGCATGAGTTTTAAGCCACCGGGTATGGGACACGAACCTCGGTCTACTACATGGGAGTCCAGCGACAGCCATTATGCTAACTGCTGGTCCCTGTGTTCATTTTTCGTGGGTCTATATTTGTCATAACAGTGTCGATCTGATGCTCACTGGAATTCTGAAAGTAAAGTTAAAATATGTACTAAGTTGTGTAGCCTTCAATACTATCTAATTCCAGATTGGTTTCATCAGTCCAAAAGAAAACCCTAAACCCATTATTAATCTTTTTCCATTTCACTTCTCTCTAGGTTCCCATTTACCTATTTTGAACTTTGATATAAATGTATAGACAGAAGTCTGACTACTTTTCCTATTTTTCCAAAATGTTTTCAGAAGGGGACTGGGGAAGTCATGCCCACAAACATTAACAGACCATTTATTTTCTATTAACAGGATTCTTCCTACCTCCTGTCCCTGGCATAGTATCTTTGAGATGTATATGTCAACCAATTACAGTATATTCTTTTGCTTATCTCGTCCCAAGACACAGAACTTCCCTTTTCCTTGAGATGTAGATTAAGCCTTTCTTTAACTAATCTTTGCCCAAGACACAGATCTTCCCTTCCAATCACCAACCTAAGAATTGTGGAACCCACCTATAACCTACAAGCCCTGCCACCTCCCCCACCCCCTTCTACATGTCCTGCCTTTTTGGGCCAGACCAATGGAAAATCTTTTCATTAAATGTTTTCTGTCAATCTCAAAAACAAATAAAAGGAACCTCTGTACTGATCACCCCGAGAAAGGCATGTTCACTCACATTTGGCTTGGAAATAAATTGCATTAATTAGTAATTATTAATTTTACAGTTGGTTATTTTTTCCGTCAACAAATAGAATCATATAATTTGTGGCCTTTTCTGTCAAAATATGTGTGTAGTATTAGTCTTTTTATTGACTTTTACCTAGGTGGCGAAAATTCCGTATGTACATTTTAGAAAAAAAAAATATTGCGAAGTGAGGGATGTGGTCAAGTAACCATAAATAGAAATGAACTTGTGTTTTGGAAACTCAGAATTACTTAACTGGAATGTGGCATGATCTAGGCCTGGATTTCCACCGGATGCTGCAGGTGCTCCTGCAGGTGCCTGTTCTAAGCCCTCCTTGAGTTTCAGTAGTCTCTCTGCTAACCCATGGTTTAAAACTTCACTGAGAGCTCTAAATGGATAGATCTTTATTATTGAACTCCATTTCTGCCTTACCTTTTATTGGCCAAATCCTCAGGAGTGAACAGGAAAATGACAGAAAGTTTGCTCTGTATTATTTCATAATATTATTTCATAATATACATTTTCTATGAACTTTCTGAAGATCCTGCATTCTACTAGCACATGTATATACTTGTCTTAAGGTAACTTTTGTTCTGTTGTCTGTCTTTTTTTTTTTTTTTTTTTTTGTAAATGAGAGCATTGGTTGGATCCTGATTTTAACTCATTGGTTCTAACAGTTTTTCAGATAATATAAAGAAATTGAACTTGTTTGGACTGAGTCCAAAATCTTAAAGTATTTATGGATGAATGATAGGTGTTTGGAGTTAGCTTTAAATTATCCCCTTATTGGGGATCAGCAGGTGGCGTGGTGGTTAAAGCACTGGACTCCTACATGACCGACCACAGTTCGAGCCCTGGACCAGTGACTTGCTTTCTCAGTCTCTCTGTCTCTCTCTGTCAAATTAAAAATAACAACAATAATGAAGATGAATAAAATTAAAATAGTTATTAAAAATTAAAAATAAAGTATCCCCTTATCAACAACATAAAAGCGTGTTGAGGAGGAGGGGTTGTTGGGGCAGGAGACAAAATGTTGAAGCTGGGTGATGGGAACATGAAGGTTTTTTATACTAGTCTTTATTTTATGTCCATTTAAGATATCCATAATAAAAAAGTTAAAAATAAATCACCTGGAAAATCAGAATAGCATAGAATTTAGGACCTAGTTTCTAACTCTAACTCTGTCACTTATAGCCATGACTTTGTGTGTGGTGTTTTTATTTTTTTTATTTTATTTATTTATTTTTTTAATTGCCAGAAGGCACATATGCTAACTAGAAAGAGAGAAAGCATTCACAGTGAGGTTTGATCATGCCACAATCTCTTCTCTATCTCTCTATTCATTGGGATTTTAGCCCCCATCCCCCATACACACACATACTCGTCCAAGATGTTTTCAAGCCACTGGGGCCAGGATTCGAACTGTGATAGGCTCCTTTAACCACTCTGGCTCCTTTAACCAAAATTCTATGGGGTCAGCTCTACTACTATCTGTGTCTTTTTTTTTTTTTTTTGGAGAGGTTTTTGCTATAGGGTGTGTGCGCTCACCAGAAAGACAGAGGGACAGAGAGACAGAAAGTGAGAAATCACTCCCCAGGGGAGTTGGCCACCCCACAATCTATCCTCCTCCATTCTGCTCTTGGGATCTTGGGCATGCACGCACGCGCACCCGGTGTGAGTTTTAAGCCGCTGGGTCCGGGATTTGAACCATGGTCTACTACATGGGAGTCCAGCGACATAGCCATTATGCCAACTACTGGTCCCACTGTATCTTTAGATGAGCGTTAATCTGATAATACTACCTTTGTTAATGATACATTTAGTTTTTTTAGGATACTGCATTCCAGTAACTTTTTATATACATATATCTATCAGTCAGTTATCTGTTATCTGGGCCTAGTGGTTGAAGGAGCCAGAAGGCACATGGCTGACTACATAGTTTGAATCCTGGCCCTGGTGGCCTGAACAACATGCTCGGTGCATGTACATACGTGGCCAAAATCCTGACAGGATGGAGTAATGCAGGAGCAGGGATTGTGCATGATGACTCCCCATGTGGGGATGATTGCTCCCCAGTTGGAGTGCCCTGTCCCCAAGTCACTCCTGGTGAGTGCGTGTGCCCTTTGGCAATGATAAAAATGATCTAAATCTATCACCTGTCTATAAATATATATCTTTATTTTTCATAATTCATTGGGAGTATATTCCTGGTCTTGGATATTTTCCATGATATTTCACTTGCTGCATAGTTTCCTTGACTAGACATTGATGTTTTACTTGGATTATTTTCTAGTTGTTTGAGATGCTTCTTTTTTTTTTTTCCGTTATTGTTGTCGATGCAGTTATGAGGATCTTCATGACCAGTAATAAATCCCACGGCTGTGAATATTTTATCCATCGTTCACATGTCAAGAATATATCTTATGTCAAAATACAGAGACACATCTAAGGCTTTGACATATTTGGCCAAATGGTTACTTTCTAAGTGTAGGAATGGTTTGTACTGCTGCTAGTATCAGTGGACAACCACAAGCCTTCATGGTTGTCTTATATATCTTGTGTTAAGTTACTAGGCCTACTGTTAAATAACTATTTTAGTTTGTGCTTCTGAGAGTGAACTTTTTCTACATGTTTGTTGCTGGTTGAATCCGTGTTGTAAATTGGCTGTTTACGTATTTCTCTATCTCTTTTTTTTTTTTTTTTTTTTTGAGATATATTTGCTGTAGGGTGCGTGTGCTCACCAGAGAGACAGAAAGCGAGAAATCGGAGGGGATGGCCATGCTGCAATCCCTTCTCCATTCTCCTCTCAGGGTTTTGGGCCCACATGCACTTGCTTCTGGCCTGAGTTTCAAGCTGCTGTTTCTGGGACTCGAACCACGGTCAACCACGTGGGTGTCCAGTGATGCAACCATTATGCCATTCTGTTGCTCTTCCCCTCTTTTTTTTTAAAGGATCTTAGTATTTTATATTGCTCTTTGTGAACTGGTTTCATAATAAAGCTATTCATATTTATCATTTTTGAATATTTTCTCAAACTTTCTTAACATTTAAATTTAGTTGTCTCTTATTTATTCATCTCTAGGAGATGTACCTTTCTACGTGGCTAGGCACATGGTGTGTATGTTGTGACTGGTCTGTTAAATCCAAGTGTAGTCCTCCACCAGTAGATGTAATGCACATTTACTTTATATCCTTCTAGTTGTTTCTGGTTTAATCAAGATTACATTTATATTTGACTTTTCTTTTTTAATACACCAGAGGGTGGGTACGCACATCAGGGAGAGGGCGCCGCACACCCCTCAATAAGACCTGGTCACGTTACAATCTCTTTTTGTCTATTTCTCCATCCCATCAGGATTCTGGGCCGTGTACGCACATGTGCCTGGCATGGTCTTCAAGCCACCAAGGCTGGGATTCCAATTGCAGTCAGCCATGTGGAATGCATCTCCCTCCACACAGTGCTTAATCTCTACGGTGTGGGGATGGCTCTCTATTTGGCTTTTTAAATAACCCCGAATTCTTTAACTCTATTGTTGTTTGAAGTAAGTATGCAAGAAACATTTGTATTGGACAAAATATCCAACAGTCCATTGTCATAGAGAAGTGTGGGGATTAAAAGTTATTATATCAAGGGGGCTGGCAGGTGGCCTGGTAGTTAAAAATGCTGGACTCCCATGTGACTGACCAAGGTTCAAGTCTCGGACCTGGCAGCTTGCTTTCTGACTTTCTTTCTCTCTCTCTCTCTCTCTCTCTGTCTTTTCCTGGTTAAATAAAAAAAAATTAATAATAAGTAAAGTTTAATAAAATAATTCTTGAGAAAAAGAGTTATTAAAACAAAAGAGCATAATTTTTATTATTATTAACTGATATTTTCTTAATAATATCTAAGACATGGTACCTGTTGATTAAAGGCTAGTTGCATCTTTACTAATGTTATTTGTATTTTCTTACTCTTTTTTCTAAGAGTTATTTTATTTAGATTTATTTATTTATTTACTTATTTGATTTTACCAGAGAGAAACAGAGAGGAAGAGAGAGAGAGAGAGAAGGAAAGTGAGAAAGCAAAGCACCAGGTCTAGGGAAGGAAAGTGAGAAAGCAAAGCGCCAGGTCTAGGACTCGAACTGTGGTCGGCCATGTGGGAATCCAGCACCTTTTACCTCCATGCCACCTGCCAGCCCCTGTATTTTCTTATTCTATATTGAAAAATAGATCTAATAAACACAAGAGCCATCTTTATTCCTAACTACAGACCTCAGATGCTACTGTACAGTGCACATGAAAATTTCAACTCAGTAATTAAGGAGACAGGATCCCTATAAAGCATAATGTGTGATGTTATAGTCACCAGGGGAATCTCTCCTTTCCAGAGTCCAGGAGTCAGATTGATGTGAAGTGTGCTGGGTTCTCCTTTCTGTCTTTTATAACTGCCTTGGGTTAATGACTGAAACAAAACAAAACAAAACAAAACACTATTGCTGTGGTCAGATCCTGCTAAAGCACTTAGAGAAGTTAAGAGTTTCTAGATATTCTTTGCTTTATTTCTTGCACCTTTCCTGCCCATCCCACAGCTTTGAGACCCTCTTTCTTTGTAGGAAAGGGAGGATTGGCATTGTCTTATACTGACCCAGAAAAGATTAAAAAGGAAGACTCTCAAAATACAGGTTTTATTATTATTCAGATATGACGAGGCTAACAGCCAGGAGCCTATTGCTGTTGGTTGACAAAGGGGCATAGCATGTCACCCAGGAAACACGGGGTTGGTCAGGAGGTAGGAAGAGCTTGGGGAGAGGATGACATAGAGCTTCTATTATGTTTTCTTGGGGGAAGAATGGGAGCTGAGCGAGTTTAAGATAGGATCATTTGAATAATTTTGGAGGACTTTATAGGGGTGGTCCCTAGTTGTCTGGCAGTTAGGGTATTTAGGGCAGGGGGATAGTGTCCCTGACTGTAAAAGTTTGATTAAAGGGGATGTGGCTTCTAAATGGGTTGCTTTACATCTCAAAAGACAAGTCATCTGTTGTCTCTCGGAATTAGCTAACCCTTAATAGGGCAGACCCTTTTCTGGTCCTCAGGGCCCCAAGGTGTTGCTAAAAATCGAAAATATGATCAGTACAAGCACCGGGACTTTATAGCACAGTTTCAGGATTTAAGCAGAATGAAGGAAAGACCAGTGGGGCTGTGGTTCTTATGGCTCATGGTAAGGGGTATATGCTCCATCTAGAAGCTAGCATAAGTGAGAGCATTCACAATAGCTAACTCACTTCACCCAGCTGCTTCTGAAATTATTGTGTGTTACAGATTTCCTTTGTTTTCATTATAGTCTAGACTCATTTTTACTGTTAGACTTTGAGAAGTGTTCGTAGCTCACATTTAGTACAAGATAATTTTGTTTTTTTTTACAGATTATATCAACTTTCTGAGGAAAAAGCTCAAATGCTAGCTAGCTAAATGATTAAATAAATAAGTCCTTCTACGACTAAACAAATTCTGACCTTATATTTTTACAGAATTCTTGAGGGAAAGGAAGTAATCTTGTCAGCAATCTGTATCATTCATTTGGAACCACTTGTTCTGTAATCATGATGGCAATGAAATACTCATTTTGACCTTATAGTTATCTATTTAGGTATAGTGATTGAAATTTGGCTACTTGCATGTGAATTATGACCAATTTGCCATTTTTTCTTAATTTCTACTGAGTTTGTTTGTCCTCTTAGTCCTTGAAACCAACCTAGCAACATAAAATTTGATTATAAGTGATGATAGTTCTCAGGTTCCCAATTTTGGATTATGAAGCGTACTCAAGTTCCTATTTTGGAATTAATAAAGTCACAGGGAATCATTCTTACTAGTTTTTTGGTCATTATATGCCATCATAATCTGTCTGGACCTAGAGGGCTCCACAGACATCAGAGGGAAAAGCCCTCACAGTTGAAGGCCCTGCCTCAGAGTGGGCTTGTTCTTGTTTTAGATAGGGGTCAGAAAAGGGAGTAATAGATGCTGGCCCTAGGGAATGGCCAGGAGTTTGGGCTGCCTCCTGTGACTGAGGTAGACTTAAATAGGACATAATATCCATGGATAGCACGGTGCTGAGACTGTGAGGAATAGATTTTTGCCAGGAGTATGCTGAGATGGGGACTCCCCCTTCACTCTTGCCAATGGTGATGTAGATGCTCTGGAAAAGGTCATCTGTCTTTGAGCACCCAGAACTCTAGTTTCATTCTAAACCCCTGAAGAGTGGTTCCCAACTGGAAAGGACTCTCTCCCCTTCACCTAGGACATTTGGCATTATCTGGAGACATTTTTGATCGTCATAGTTGTAGGACTGTACTGGTGGCGTTTGGTGAATAGAGACCTGAGGGTAGGCTCCATACATTGAGCTGTCCTCCTCATCCCCTCTTGGCCTTATCTCTCTGAAACATGGTTCCTTTTGGACCTTGTAAGCATCTCATTGCCTTTTTCCTTACCTCACAAAATGAGCTTGTGATTGGAGCCATCCTGGAGGTATGCATCCTTCTCCCACGACAACATCCCAAGGCACTAAATTAATGTACAGGTTTGGGTGACCCTGCTAGTCAGACAACCTGACCTTTTATTGTCATCGTCAAACAATATATGTAGTAACCAGCCCCTCCCCCCCGCCCCTTGGAGATAGGACTATGTGTTGATCTTATACTTGATGTGAGTAGTCTTTGATCTTTACATATATAACATGATCCTATGTTCATGGCAGCATGGACCATGCTCTCCTTGGCTGTTAGCAGACTATCCTGTCCTGTGTCCTCTCCTGCTGCACCTCCAGGTGTGTTATTTGGAATTATAGACAAGCCCTCTCAGATTTGGGGCTCTCCCCTTCAGGTATGCTGTTCAACATCTTGCAATGGGCAAAGCAGTCCTCATCACAAAGAATGGTCCTGTCCAAACTGTGACTAGTGTTGAAGTTGAGAACCCCAGCCCTGGAAGAGTAAGAAGTTTGGGGTTCTTCCTGACTTGACAGAGCAATAAAAGGAAGCTCGGACGTGTGGAGATCATGCTTACCTTCATGATTCCTGTTATAGAAGAATGCTCCAAGAACTCAAGTGAACGAACGTTAGCATAGGAGCAGATTGGTAGAGAGTGGTGGTGAGTCCTGGATCAGTGCAGCAGTTTAAAAGTAACAGTTAGAGGAAAAGGAAATAGGGGCTAGCAGATGGTATAATGGTTATGTTGCTGGATTCCCACGTAGTCCACTGTGGTTTGATTCTTGGACCTGGCGGCTTAAAACTCACGCTGGGTGTGTGTGTGCCCAAAATCTCAAGAGGATAATGGAGGAGAAAGGATTGTGGCATGACCATCCCCCCTGGGGGGTGATTTCTTGTTTTGTGTCTCTGTGTCTCTCTCTGTCTTCCTGGCGAGCACACGCACTCTATAGCAAAAACCTCTCCAAAAAAAGAAAGAAAGAAAAAAAAAGAAAATAGGAAACCAGTGCAATTTTTGCAAGGAAAGAAAAGAAATCCTACAGTCGCCTTTTGCAGTGTTTTGAGCAATACTCTTCTTCATCTTGTTTTTGCTCATGATATCTCTCTTAGGTATTTAATTCCTGCTTCATAAAAATTTGAATGGTCTAATTTTTTTTGTTTTGTTTTGTTTTGTTAAGCTTTTTTTTCCCTTTATGTTTAGAGATTTTTGTTACAGGGCGCCTGTGGTCACCAGAAAGACAGAATGTGAGAAATTACCACGCCCCTATCCTGGTGTGGGGGGATGGACATGTTGCAGTACCTTCTCTGCTATTCTCTTCTTGGGATTTTAGGCATGCACGTTTACATGCCTGGCATGAGTTTCAAGCCACTGGAGCCACCAGGTCCTGGACTCAAACTGCAGTCAGCCATGTGGGAGTCCAGTGGCCCCCTTTTTTAACTTAGAAGCTTTTGAAAGCTTTCACAGACCCTGGATTAATTGGATTGAAAGTCTTCACTCTTGCTGGCTTATTTGGGGCATATATTTTGTTAAGCCTGTCTTCTTTTGCAAAGATTTATGTTAAATCATTGGTGAAATATAATAGTTCTTTTTAGTTTATAGGTCTTGTCAAATTTGTATGCTTTTTCAGATTCTAACAGAAACCTTTTTTTTCAATGTTTTTTATTTTTTGAAAAATGGATTATAACTAAAAATATATTTGGGAAAGAATTGCATTAGTATTTTACTATAAAATGCTACTGTGTAAAATGAGAAATTTCCTTTTTTTTTTTTTTTGAGTGAGTATCCAGAAAATGGCATAATGGTTACGTCGCTGAACTCCCACATAGCCGACCATGGTTTGAGTCCCAGACCTTGTGGCTTGAAACTCTCACTGACGTGTGCACAAAGGCCCAAAATCCTGAGACGAAAATGGATTAGAGGGGATTGCAGCATGGCCATTGCCCCTGGGGGTGGTTTCTCCCTTTCTTTCTCTTTGTCTCTGTCTCTATAGCACATGTGCCCTATAGCAGAAATCTTTCTCTTAAATAAAAAATAGTGAAGATGAATGTTTTCTGAGGGACTTCTTAATTTAGCTGAACGTAGCTTAAAGATAAAAGGTATTTATTTAGCATTTGTGTGCATATTTTTTGTTCAACTGAATTTCATGAAAGGAATAACAAGATCCATGGTTTTTGGTTTATCATCTACAGAATTTGAATTAATTATATATTAAGTTAATTTTTCCTATGTATAGTATTCAAATAACAAATCGAGGTACCAGCAGTTAGTGTAATGGCTATGTCGCTGGACTCCCATGTAGTTGACTGTGGTTCGCATCCCTGACCCGGTGGCTTAAAACTCATGCTGGGCATGTGTGCGTGTGTGCCCAAGATCCCAAGAGGAGAATGGAGGAGAAGGGATTGTGGCGTGGCCATCCCCCCTGGGGAGTGATTTCTCACTTTCTATCTCTGTCTCTTTCTGTCTGTCGGTGAGCGCACGTGCCCTATAGCAAAAAAACCTCTCCAAAATAAATAAATAAATAACAAATTGAAGAAACAATCAAGTTTATGTGGACCAAAATGTTCCATATTTTGTGTAGACCAAAAAGAAATCACCCACCAGAGGGGATGGTTTTCATCTTTTACTTTCATAGTGTTCATTACTCCACTTAGAAATAATTCCCTTTTAAAATTTTTATTTATATTTGTATTCTGCTATAAGGCACATATGCTTGTCTGAGAGACAGAGACAGTGAGAGGAAAAGTGAGAAATCACCCACCAGAGGGGATAGCCACAGCACAGTCCTTCTGCTCCTGGGATTTGGGGATGCATGCACACATGCCCAGCATGATTTTCAAGCCACTAAGTTTGGAACTTGAATCATAGTCAGCCATGTAAGAGTCCAGTGTGTTATCCACACACCACCTGCTGGCACTAACTCTTTTTTTAATGAAAAAAAAATTTTATGACTTTGTATTTATATTCAATCATCATCTCTATAATACACAATATGACTTTTTAAAGCATGCATGTAATATGTGATGATCAAATCAAGGATATTACCACTTACATCATTTTCAACAGACTACATTCTTGTGTCTCTTAAGTGTTTTTCCCCTCAGCCTTTCCCACTCACTCTCTACTATCCACTCTCCTCCTCCCATAGAGTCTCTGGTCTCTACACATGTCCTCTCTTCTGTTATATCTTTGGATCTTTCAATTTCTGTCATAGAGTGCAGACATTCAGTAAATATTGAGCAGAGGTAGACAGTGTTTTTCTTCATAGTTTGGCATACTTCACTCAGCATTAAATCTTTTACATTTGTCCACTTTGAATCAAATGATGTGGTCTCATCATTCCTTATGAGTAGTATTTCATAGTGTGTATGTGCCACAGTTTTTCACTCCCGTCATTAGTTCTTGGGCACTTAGGTTGATTCCATGTCCTAGCAATTGTGAATAATGGTACAATAAACATGGATATGCAAGTATTTTTCTGACCATGTGTTTTCCTATCCTTTGGTTAAATACCAAGGAATGACATTACTGGGTCATATGGTAATTCTATTTGTAGGTTTCTGAGGAACCTCCATATAGTTGTCCACAGGGGCTGTACTAATTTGTATTCCTACCAACAATGCAGGAGGGTTTCCTTTTTAAGACAGCCTCACCAGCAGTTATTCTTTTTTGTTTGTTTTATTTTATCTTAGCCATTCTGAATGGGATAATGTGATATTTCATTGTGGTTTTGATTTGCATTTCCCCTATAATAAGAAATGTTGAGCCTTTCTTTTTATATGCCTTTTGGCCATTTGGATGTCTTCCTTAGAGAGTTTTCTGTTGAACTCATTGGCCCATTTTTAAATTGGATTATTATTCTTTTCTCTCAGGGTGAGCTGCTGAATTCCCTATGTATTCGGATTATCAATCCCTTGTTTGAAGCATAGTTTGCAAATATTTTCTCCCATTGCTAGGGTTGTGTCTTCACTCTAATTACTGTTTCCTTTGCTGTGCAGAAGCTTTTCAGCTTAATGTAATCCCGCTCTGTTTTGTGAATAATTGCCTGTGCTTTAAGGAATCTTATTTAAGAAATCTTTGTCTACTCCAATGTCTTGAAGGGTTTCTTGTTTTTCCCTACCAGTAGTATTATAGTTGGAGGCTTCACATTTATCCATTTTGATCCATTTTGAGTTGATTTTTGTTAATAGTGAGAAATAGGGGTCCAGTTTCATTTTTCTGCGGTTGGATATTCAGTTCTTCCAGTACCACGTGTTGAAAAGACTTTTCTCCATTGCATTGTTTTGTGTCCTTTTTCAGAGAACAGTTGGGATATTTGGGGGTTTATTTCTGGAGTCTCTATTCTGTTTCATTGGTCTGTGTGTCTGTTTTTGTGCCAGTCCCATGCTGTTTGAATTTTCACAGGTTTGTAGTATAGTCTGAGGTTAGGTAGAGAGATTACTTCTACGTTGTTCTTTTTGCACAGTGTTGCCTTGGTGATACAGGGCCTTTCATGATTCCAGGTGAAAATTATCATTGTTTTTTCTGTGAAGAATGTCACCAGTAATATGATCAGAATTGCATTCAATTTATAAAGTAATTTGGGTAGAATTGATGTTTTGATTAATGCTGATTCTTCCAATCCAAGAACACAGAATATCTTTCTATTTTTGTATCATACTCAATCTATTTATTTATTTATTTATTTATGTTTTTTTCATAATTTGCCTTATGGAAGTCTTTCACCTTTTTATTCCTAGGTATTTAAATTTTTTGGTAGGTATTGTAAATGGAATTGCTTTCTTTAATTTTCCTTCAGTCTATTTATTGTTGGTGTATTAAAATGCTATAGATTTTGCATGTTGATTTTATATTCTGCCAGTTTGGTGAATTAATTTATCACTCATTGGAGTTTTCTCATGATTTCTTTAGATTTTCTGTGTATATAATTGCATCATTTGAAAATAGGGACAATTTAGCTTCTTTTCCCATTAGAATGCCTTTTATTTTTCTCCTGTTTGATCATGTCGACTAGAACTTCCAGCAGTATACTGAAAAGGAGTGGAAAATGTGGGTAGCCTCATCTCGTTCCTGTTTTTAGTGGAAAAGATTCCTCCTTTTCTCCATTCATTATGATGTTAGCTGTGGATTTGTCATATATGGCTTTTATTGTGTTGAAAAATGTTTCTTCTATACCTAATTTACTGAGTTTTTTTTTTTTTAAAGAAGCTTTCACCTTAGGGTACGTGCACTTGCCAGAGAAAGAGACAGAGACAGTAAGAGGGAAAGTGAGAAATCACCCCCCCCTCCTGCCTCCAGGGGGGATGCCTATGCCTCAGTCCCTTCTCTGTTCTCCCGGGAACTTTGACATGCATACACAAGCACCTGGCAAGAGTTTCAAGCCACTGGGTCCAGCAGTTTAATCACAGTCAGCCGTATGGGAATCCAGTGACATAACCACTACACAATCTACAGAAGTCTTAATCATGAAGGTTGTTGTATGTTATCAAATGCTCTGTAGCAATTGATTTATGGGTTTTATATTGTTTTGCATATGTTGAACCATTGTTGCATCCCTGGGATGAAGCCTACCTGGTGATGGTGTATAATCTTTTTAATGTGTTGTTGGCTACGATAGTATCTGTTTGAGAACTTTTGCATCTGTATTTATCAAGGATATTGATCTGTAGTTTTCTTTTTTTGTTGTGTCCTTGTCCGCCCTTGTTATCAAGATAATGCAGGCTTCATAAAATGAGTTTGGGAGGGTTCTTTCCCTCTGAATCTTAAAGAAATAGTTTGAAGATAATTGGAATGAATTATTCTCTAAACATTTTGTAGAATCTTGAAGTGAAACCATTGGGACTTGGGCTTTTCCAGACTGTTACTGATTCAGTGTCATTGTTATTTTCTATTTCTTCCTTATTCAATCTGGGTAAGTTACATGTTTCCAGAAACTTGTTCATTCATCTAGGTTTTCTAGTTTGTTGGCATATAGTTGCTTGTAGTATTCTCTCACTTTTTTTTAAAATTTCTGATATATTGGTTTTAATTATTACCAGCTTCATTGCTTATTTTATTTATCTGGTTTCTTTCTCTCTCTTAATGATTAAGATAGCTAATGGTTTGTCAGTTTGTTAATCCTCATAAGAAATCATCTTTTTGATTTGTTGATTTTTTTTTGTATAGTTCTTTTTTTTGTCTATTTCATTTATTTCAACTCTGATCTTTATTATTTCTTCTGTTTTGTTTGTTTATTTTGTTTGTTCATTTTTTGGGAGGGTTGTTGTTTTTCCAGTTTCTTGAGATGCATCATTAGGTTATTTATTTGGCACCTCTTTATTTTTTTCTTGTGAGTACTAATTGCTATAAAATTCCCTGTTAGGACTGCCTTCGTGGTGTCCCAAAGATTTTGGAGAGTTGTATCTTTGTTATGATTGGCTTCAATAAAGCTTTCGGCTTTAGTCTTAATTTCTTTAGTAGTTTTGAAGTCACTGGGAAGTAGATTGTTTAGTTTCCATGTTTTCGTGTATTTTTTGAGGGCTCTTTCTGTTGTTGATTTCAAGTTTAATTCCATTGTGGTCAGAGAAGATGCTGGGTGTAGTTTCTATACTTTTAAATTTGTAGAGGCTTGTTTTGTGCCCTATTATGTGGTCAGTGATTGAAATGTTCCATGTGGGGATGAGAAAACTTGTGTATTTTGTAGTTGTTGGGTGAAATGTTCTATACATGTCTTAAATTTAGGTCCACTTTGTTTGTTGGTATCATTAGCTCCTGTGTCTCTTTGTTTATATTCTGTCTAAACGATCTATCCAGTGGTGACAGTAGGATATTGAAATTATCAACAACTAACTTATTGTATTCTGTCTCTCTCTTTAGGTCAATCTAGCGGTCTTTTTCGTACATATTTGTGTGCTCTGGTGTTGATGTGTAAATATTTATAATTATTCTATCTTCTAGAAGAATTAATCTTTTTAGTACTATATAGTGCCCTTCTTTGTCTCTTTTTACTATTCTTCTCTTGAAGTCTTGTTATCTGATATCAGTATCCGTCTTCACCTTCTTCTGGTTTCTTTTTGCATGAAATGACTTTGGCCAGCTCTTCACATTCAGTCTATGTATGTGTTTATCAGTGAGGTATTTCTGGTATGCAACATATAGAGGGTTACTGTTTTTAATCCATTCAGCCAATCTTTATCTTTTAATTGGGGAATTTAATCCACTAATATTCATTGTTATTGCAGATATGTGTGGACTTAACCTTGTCTTTTTGCTAGTCACTTTTCCAGCTGTTTTTGTGTCCTTCCATTTCCTTTTATCCCTCTTTTGTTTTCCTGATGTAGCATTTCCTTAATATTTCCTGAAGAGTTGGTCTAGTATTGGTAAATTCTTTCAGCTCTTTTTTTTTTAACCTTGGAATGATTTTTATTTCTCCTCATTCGAAGGACAATCCTGCCATGTATAGTATTCTTTGTTGAAATTTTTTGTTCTTACGTAGTTTAAATATATCTTCCTATTTTTTCTTTCCCTGCATTGTTTTAATTAATAGGTCTAATAGTCTAATGGAGTAACTTTTGTAAATAACTTTGTGTTTCTCTTTGCCATATTTTAAATTTTACTGATTTGCCTATGTGCCTTGAAGAGGATCTTCTTATGTTAAATCTCTTTGGTGTTCTTTGTATTTCCTGTGTCTTGGTGTCTGTATGTTTCTCTAGACTTGTAAAGTTTTCAGGTATTATTTTATGAGAGAGTTTTTCTATACCTTTACCAACATCTCTTTGCCTTCTGAAATATCCATTATGCTGATATTCAGCTGCTTAATGGTGTTTAAAATTTCCCGTACATTGTCCTCATTTTTAATGGTTATTTTTCTATTGTTTTTGGTGGCTTGGACTAAGTCAGAGGTTTTTTCCTTCAAGGTCAGAGTGTCTTTCTGTGTTCTAGTCTCCTATTAATACTTTTGAGGGAGGTTTTGATTTATTGTATTGTTCTTCATCTCCAGAAGTCCTGTTTTTGTTTGCTTTTTAAAGGTTCTTCTTTCTTTTTCTTTTCTTTTTCTTTCCTTTTCTTTTTAGGGGATTACTCATTCCAGTCATGGAATGATTTTCTCATCTCCTGGGATAGATTGTCCATTTTCTCTTGAATCTTGTTGAGTTTTGTTACAATGAGTATTCTTAATTCTTTTTCTAACAGTTCTATGATTTTTTGGTGGAGAAATATTTCCTGGTTTTCTCATATTTCTTGGACTCTATTGTTGATTTTTAGGCATCTAATAAAATACTTCCTAATTTTTTGAAGTAGTTTTCTATAGCTGTATGTTCATGCACTTCTCTATAGTGTATGTTAGCTCTGTATCAGTTTCTCTATTCTTTTGTGGGTGAGAGTTTTGGAATCCATGGGGAGTTTGGGGGTTCAGATTTTCAGAAGGAACTTTCTTTCCTTTTTGTCCTTCAGGGGAGATTTCAGAGGATAGAATTCCTCTAGTTTCACTGGCCTCACAGAGTTGGTTCCTCTCTACATTTGTAAGCAGGACCCATTCAAACCAAAGGTTCCTGCCAACTCCTTGCTGTCCCCCAGCAGTACCTCTTGATATCCTCCCTCTCTGGGGCTGCTTGCTGAGAGTTGCCATGAGCCAGGTACCTGTGGGCTACAGGAGAGGTAGAGGTCAGCCACGGTCTTAGTTGGCCCTTTCTTCAGTCAGTGGCCATGTTTCACTGACTAACCCCAACCTCTCTGGTCCTGAAGTGGCCAAGGACTGAGCTGGGGAGGTAGAGTGTAAGGTAGTAGCACAAGGCATGGGCCCTGTCCTTCAGAAAGAAATTCTTAATGTTCATTATTTTGAAATAAAGGAGAGGCTATGAAGAACTGGCATGGTGATGGAACAGTATTACAGAAAGGAGTTGCTCATATTCTTTCATGGTAAATTTTAGTTTAAGTTTATGATTGCTCATAGAGTATGAGAACCCATTAACTTGACAACTTCTATTTTTGTTTATCGCATACATTCCCATGACTACGTTTTCATTAGCAGTGAATAATTTCTTACTAGATTTGGTGATAAAACACTTACATTTTATTATTCATATTTATTTTATTTTACTTATTCTAAGTTGCATTGTGGCATTTTGGAAAGAACAGAGAAACAGTGGACCCAGGCAAGTCACTTGAACTCTTTGGCCCATTAAAGTCTCTTTGAGTTTAATAGATTATGATTTAGTACTGTCAGGATTATACTATGGGAAGATTAAACAGTTTTTTTTTTTTTTTCAAAAGTAGCCTTCTAAAATTTTTTATACAAAATCACTTCAGAGTTTTGAAGCTCTATGAAATGATTAACTTTCTAACTTCTGAGTTACACAAAGAAGTGCGTGAATATTTTGTTTATTGAATGTTTTCAAAGCTGTTTGAAGACATTTTTAAAAAGTCATATTGGGGAGAGATTTTTAAAATCTGCATTTGTCAATATTTTTGCAGACCTTACATGCAAGATAAAATTGGAAAATAAATGCTTTAACACAGTGCAAAAATAGTAAGATCTATAGGTTTTTGTTTTTGTCCTATAACACAGAAATTACTTGTGTTTGTTTTAGGCATTTCTCAAAATTTTTCCTTCACTTCTCATTAAATGAGAGTTTCAAGACAGTCTTTGTACCTGACCATTCTGTCCTCTTCTCTCTTTTTTCCCCTTAGCCTGTCTCTTTTTCTTCATCTTCATATATTTGATAAAAGTAGGGGAAATAAAATTCTGTGATTTGTTTTGGACATAAATAATTATTCAGTTTTATATATGATGAATTATTATTATGGTTTAATTTTAGTAATTTATTAATAAAAAATGTCTTTCAAGCCTCTCTACTTCTGTTGGCCATGTGGTGGTCATGTAGTACCAGAGACTGACCTAATGCTGGCCCCATGCCTTTGGATTTTCCAGCTGCTAAAATTATGAGCCAAATATATTTATTTTTAAAAAAGTATCTGTTCAATGTTTTATGACCTATTTTTTGTAATATAACTTTTTTTTTTTTTTGGAGAGATTTTCACTGTAGGGTACGTGCGCTCGCCAGACAGACAGAGAGAGACATAGAAACAGAAAGTGAGAAATCACCCCCCAGGGGGGATGGTCACGCCGCAATCCCTTCTCCTCCATTCTCCTCTCGGGATCTTGGGCACGCACGCACACGCGCCCGGCGTGAGTTTTAAGCCACCGGGTCGGGGACACGAACCGCGGTCGACAACGTGGGAGTCCAGCGACATAGCCATTGTGCTAACTCCTGGTTCCCTGTAATATAACTTTTGAAAAAGAGAAGCATAATTTATTCTACTTAGGCTATTCACTAACCTGTAGAGATATGTTGCTATTAAAGAAAAATCAATAGGTTATCTTAATAGAATTTCTTAAAAATTCAGATTCTTGGGCCAGCCAGTTGTGTGGTTGTTGAGGTGGCTTGATCCCACATGGCTGGCTGAGCAGTTTGAGTCTCAGACCTGAAGACTTGAAAAACTTGCCGGCACATGTGCATGTATACATAAAGTCCCAAGAGGAGAATGGAAATGGGCTTAGGGTATGACCACTCCCCCTGCTATGGTGCTTTCTCACTTTCTCTTCTGTGTCTCTGTCTGTCTCTTCTGAGTGCACACAACTTAAAGAAAAAAAAATCATATTCTTATCATATGGTAATAGTGTTTTATAGTATTGTTGGAAAGTCAAGACATATTTTTTCCTATGTTTTCCAAAGATTATTTATTTATATAAAGAACAAAGATCAATCAGTGATATATTACCTACTTTGTTTGATAATCTTTTGCCATCTTTCAGTGTCATAATTCCTTGTTCATAGAAGGACCTATCTTTATTAGTGAAAAACTGAATAAGGTGATGATTTATAGCCTCACCTAAATTGAATGTTATACCACACAAACTTTTAGAAGAGAGGGAAACAAATGGAAGTCTGATGGCACAAGGTCAGGCGAGTATGCTGGGTGTGGCAACACAACCCATCCGAGTTCCAGTGATTTTTGACGGGTGATCAAACTTTGGTGTAATCTCACGTTGTGATGGAACACAACTTCTTTATGATCAATCAACTCTGGATGTTTCTGTATGATGGAATCATTCGAACTGTCCAATTGCCAACAGTGCACATTCGAATTGATTGTTTGGTTCCTTGGTAGGAGCTCAAAAAGCACAACACCTTTAAAATCCCACCACACCGAGAGCATAACCTTCCTCTGATAAATGTCTGCTTTCCATGTAATTTGAGGCAAATCATGCATCGGGACCAAGAAGGTTTGCACACCACATTGTAGTAAACAATCCAGTTCTCATCACCAGTTATCATCTGCTTCAAAAGGATCATTTTCCTCACGTTTAATGGACATATTGCAGATGTTTATATGTGCCATCAAATGAACTTATTTGAGTTCAGGAGAAACCCAAATGTATAGCTTGTTTTGTATCCCAGCTTCTTCAGGTGGTCACGAACACTTGGATGACGGATGGTCAATGTTTTGGCAATCTCTTGTGTCATGCAATGTGGGTTTGATTCAGTCAAGGCCTTTATTTTGTTGTCACCAACCTCGGTGGGCCTCCCTGACAGAGAAGTGTCGTTGAGATGAAAATCACCAGCATAGAATTTTGTGAACCATCATTGGCACTGATGTTCTTGTAGAGCATTGTCACTGGAAACTTGATGCAAGTTTTCACAAGCTTGATGCCTGTTCTTCCCATTACAGCAATAAAACAGTAAAATATAATGAAAATGCAGTTTGGCCTTCCATCTCCAACTTGTAAAATCTCCAAAACTCAGCCAATCACTTATTTTGAGAATGAAGCTAAAACTGTCAGCTGTCAAATGACATAGCAGTAACACAGATGCAAATGATTCTTACTACTTCTGAAAATGAGCTAGCATGATCTGTTGCAAAAATGCGTCATGGCTTTTCCGACAACCCAATAAATATAGAAATCTTAAGTAACATAAACATAATATCGTAAAATGATTAAGAGCATTATTATAGTTTCTAGTTTAATTATAATTATAAAAATTTAGCAAATACCAAGTTCTATAATCATATATTAGTTACTAAGTTTCAAAGCTTTATTCTGTAGGGCTCTTACAATAATAAGAACTAATAGTGCCTTAGAAATCTCATCCAACTAACCTATCTATAAATAGGAAGACAGTTTTAGATAGCATAAAAAATTTGAGTTTTTAATTGTTAATACCAGAACCTAATTTATAACCCAGTTTCCAAATTATTTATTCACAAATTTTAAGTTTTTGAGTATGATTTTGTCAAGAACTAATTCAGAGCCTTATAGATTGAATATACTTCTGTTCATTAAAATAAATCAGGAGTATTGTGTGAATGTATTACTTATCTAGAAAGGTTAAGTTTAAATTTTTTAAAATCCAAAACTTGTAATGACTTTTGAAGGGCGTTGTCACATTGTCATTGTGGGAATATGCCCTTTGTTCTTGCAGGTAGTAGGTAATTTTTTATTTTTCACAAAATAATTGTATGGAAAACTAAGTCTCATATTAAAAAGAAAAAAAAAATCAAAGCATGGGGCCAGTCCATGACGGAAGTCACATGAACTGGATTGCACATGGTTGACTGTGTAGTCTGAGTCCCAGACCCAGTGGCTTGAGAAACAAACCAGGTGCGTATGCGTGTGTACCTGAAATTCCAAAAGGGGAGAAATTTAGAAAAAGGGATTTCAGCATGACCATTCCACATGGGAGTTGCTTTCTTGCATTCTCTCTGTCTGTCGGACAAGCACATGCCTCTCTGGCAAATTAAAAAAAAAAAGTCATGGTATCAGGTGTATAAATGATTTCAGCTGCTTTAATTATTTTAGGAGACAGCATTAAGAAGGGGGGACTGCTGTGGCTTTTATGTTTCTCTGTATCTTCAGGAAATAAAATCACTGATACAATAGATTAAAAATTTATTAACGTATTTTCATATATCCAGAAATTAGTATCTCAGTGGAGCTTTATTGTCCTATTAATATCATTTGCTGAAAGTTGTACTTTGTGATTTATTCATGTGACAGACTTGTACTTTTTAAAAATTATTCTATGTAAAAAAATACACTTTTGAGTATCTACTCAGTGAATAGTTACCAGTAGTTAAGGAGCTTGTGGTTACTGGAGACCACAGAGCAATGCGTGTCTTAGAAGATTTTGTTAAAGCAGGTTTGCTGAGAATGGGTTGCAGAAGAGATAATAGGGACAGAGTAATTAGTTAAAAGTCTATTGCAGTATCCAGGGGAAGAAGATGAAGGTGTTAAAAACAGAATTGAGAAGAGTAGGTGACCTTTGATACAGATAGAAATATTCTGGCTATTTGAGTCAGAAGGTGCCATAGTTAAGGAGAGATGCCCAGGATAACTTTCAATTTTATCACAGGTTTATTGGGTGAACGATAATAACTTTCTATACCCTCACTGTTCATGGCAAATAAATTATATACTTATGATTGATGAACTAATTTGCCATGTGTGATTGAGCTAAGTTTACAGTCCCTTCTCCAGAGGAGGTCACATTGATAATACTTTGCTCAAGACCCTAACCCTCTAATCACATGGTATTTCTGTCAGAGCCATTCTGATATTGAGTCATTTTGATGCAGAGTGCAGGGTGATCAGACCCAACACCTGAGATGGTTCTTGTCTTTATTCATGAAGAGTTAGAGACGCAGACAGAGAGAGGGAATACCAAAGCTAAGTTTATTAAGAGATGAAAGGAAGAACAGAGTTCCTAAGCTGGGAGGGGTTCCAAATGGGTTGCCAAAGAGGAGCTGGAAGCAAGGGGTTTTTATCTAGTGGTTTGAGTAATGGGACAAGGGTGTTGGGTGCAATGGGCTGGCTTTCTGATAAGGAAGTGGGCTTTAGAAAATATTAGGTTGTAGGGAATGATTAACAATTAGGTCGTCAGGAAAGTTATTGAGTATTTTTCTGTTTTTCTATGCAATAATGTATTATGACTTATGACTTTCTGAATAACTCAATAGTTACATGGTAGTCTGATTGATTTATTACCCTATTCTTTCAGCAGACCATAGAGTTCTGTATTTCTTGCTAGAATATAGTTACTAAATAACAGTAGAAACTGTTATCCTTAGCTAAGGTTGCTTTGAGTCCCAATTCTGCCAGCTTTTGGCTATAAAAACTGAGCAATCGTGACTCCAACTTGGCCTTATCCTGCCTGAGTACTCAAGATCCCTATCTCTTGCCTTATTAACAAGGAGTCTTACATTCTTCAGAGACATATTAAAGGGGTGTGTATTGTTCATTAACCAGAGCATAGAGGAAAAACAGAGACTTCATTAAAAAGAAAACACAGTGACTTTCTTTCAGGGCCATTATCCAGTCTACCTGTAAGTGGGTCTAACTCCTGTCTCACTCTCGTTGGCCTAAACTGAGGTATGGTATGAGAGGCTTATGAATAATGAAGTTGCTTCTACATTTTACTTGGGAAATTCCAAGGATTTGAGGCTTCCTTCCAGAAACCATGGTCCAAAGCCATCCAAATTCTTTACTATACCATATCTCCCAAACTCATTTTCCTCTTCTGGCATTTACCTGCACATTTCCAGATTCTTTGTCTAATCTGCCACTTTTTTAATCCCTTTATTATTTTTTAAAAATTTACATTTAATAATTGTACATTTTTATAGCACATGAGTGGGTTTTTCAAAGTGTAAATGTATCTCATCAAGCAAGTCATTGATACCACCATACACAGTAACATTCCATTCTTCTTTTTTTTTGGGGGGGAGAGGTTTTTGTGATAGGGCACGTGCGCTCGCCAGAAAGACAGAGAGAGACAGAGAGACAGAAAGCGAGAAATCACCCCCCCAGGGAGGATGGCCACACTGCAGTCCCTTCTCCTCCATTCTCCTCTTGGGATCTTGGGCACACATGCACCCGCACCTGGCGTGAGTTTAAGCTGCCGGATCTGGGACTCGAACCATGGTCGACTACTTGGGAGTCCAGTTACATAGCCATTATGCCAACTGCTGGTCCATTCCATTCTTGAATCTGTTAATATTCTTTTTTTTTTTTTTTCCCTGATAGTCAATTTTAGAGATTAATTATCAATCTCCCATTTAGGAAATTAAAAAAAAAAATCATACCTTCTCCTTTTTTACCTCCTTCCCCTCCTTCCCAAACACATAAATGCTTGTTGCTCCCTTATTACAACTTGGTTAAACTAGTTGTCAGATCCTACATTGTTAGAACTCTGTAAATCTTGTTTCTTTAGACTTTTGTTGAAGGTTTCAAGAAATCTTACTCTTGGATTGATTCTTTTTCATGGCATCCCATTCTACTAAGGTTAAACATGCTCTTTCTCTGTAGAAGTTTTTGTTGTTGTTACTTGTGATATTGTTTGCTAGTATTGTCATAGAAACAGAAACCACTGACTTGGTGGTAGAGGCTTAAATAATAGAAATGTATTTCTTTACAGTTCTGAAGGTCAGAAGTCCAAGGTCAGGATACTACCAGGTTGGCTTCTGAATTCCCTGTCTTTGGCTTGTCAGTGACTTTCTTCTCATTTCCTCACATTTCCTATTTCCTCATAGGGTCCTTCCCCTGGGGATATTTGTTTTGTAATCTCTTTTTTTAAGGACAGCGGTCAGGTTGAATTTAGGGACCACTCTGATAGCCTCATTTAATCTTGATTACCTCTTTAAAGGCCTATCTGCAAATATATTCACATTCTGACGTGCCCTAAGTATCTCAGAAGGATAGCATATGTTCATATGAGAACATAGGAAATTTGAGGTAAGAGGAAATGACAAAATTGAGTCCATGTAACACCTGCATTGTTGATTTTGGATCTTCGTCTTGCCTTTCCTCTTTCTGTCTATCTGTTTATGATTTTTGATGATCTTGGGCTCTTTGTTTGCTGCTGAGGTTTAGATGGAATCTCTGACTTTAGCCTGCCCCAGAACCTCTTCACCCCTACTGTGCCTAGATTTCTGAGTCTTGGTCCTTTTGTTTGAATTCTTCAGAGACTGAACTTCTAATCTGCCTGACTATGTAGGATGAAGATAGGAGCCCAGGGTGCCCAACTTCTCAGTTTATGAAGATGCAGATGGCCAGCAAGTTCTTACTGATTTGGTTTCAGCCTCACCCTATCTTTTGGGACATCTGAAGCTCTAAGAACTTGAGAAACTCTACAGGTTTTTTGTTTTTGTTTTTACTTTACTTAAGGTGTGTGTGTTCACCAAAGAGAGAGGGAGAAAGAGAAAGAAGGAAAGTGAGAAAGCATTCCCACTCTCTCCCCCCATGGGTCTTTGTCACACTTCGATCTCTTCTCCATTTCTCCCTCTTTGCGATTTTGGGCACATATACACATGTGGGGGCGTGTTTTTTAAGCTATCAGGTTGAGACTTGAACCATGTAGTTGTCATGTAGGATCCAGCCACCTTAACTACCAGGCCATGGACGACTCTGCAGGGTTTATTAGTAAGGTTTTATTATTTAATGGTTGCCTATATTATGCACGGTACTGCGCTTTCCAAGGATTATCCCATGAAATGTTTACATAAACCACATGAAACGGGGTTCTATTATTAGCTCTATTTTACATACAATTAAACAGGTTTACAACAAAATTAGTAAACTGGAGCACTGTTACTTGTATACAGATCTATTTTACCTCAAACTATTTTTATCAACTCTACTCCAAACAGTTCGTAAATTTATGCCTCACCCTGTATATCTATGTTCTGGATTTTATAAAAATGTCCATCTATTTATTTGAACATGTTAAAAAAGCTGTTGTTATATTGCATACAATATAAGAATAAAGGGAAATCGAGTACATCTATGGGAATATGAATGTGTTTTTTTTTTTTTTATGAGTATAGTTAATCAGGCTGTCTTCCTTAAACAACTTTGAAAGTAGACCAGTAGAACTGTTCCTAGTATATATTTGTTCCAGATGTAAGCTTGGAAATTACAGTGACATTAGGTTCCATCTGCCATTATATTGAAAATTCTTAGAACCTAGAGTGTCCTTAGTAAACTTAACATTCATTTGATGTTGGTTGACAGGCTAAATGTCAGCCAAAAATTTTAAACTGTATGTTTAAGAACACTCTTTATATTTTGGTATGAATGGCCTGCATTCTTTTATTTTTAGTCAAATGCTTATCTCATTTGGTACTAATCGCTTTCTTTCTCTCCCTCTTTAACAGATTACTTCTGAAACTAGACCACCAATTTACAGAACACAATGGCTCGATCACGACAACCCCCCCTTGTGACAGGCATCTCTCCAAATGAGGGAATACCATGGACAAAGGTCACAATTAGAGGGGAAAACCTGGGAACCGGCTCCACTGACCTCATAGGTAAGGGCAAGGACTGTGTGGTTCGGCATGGTGTGCGTGTTGGGCAGTTGAAGCAAGACACATTGTTTTGAGATAGTGAAGGTAATAAAAAAACTTTGTGATCTCTGTAGAATGGTCAAAATAAAAATAAAATAGTTATTTGTTTTTCTGATTTTTCTTAGAGACTATTTGATCAAATCTTGTTATGTTGTCTTTCAACAAGAACTTCTGAAAATTTCCCATGGTTGGTCTGCCTCCATATCCCCAGCTTTGACCTCTCCAGCTTAGATTGCCAAAACAGCTGCTTCCATATTTTTGCCCTTTGGTTTTTTTCCTCTGTTTTATCATTGTTCTCTTGTTTTTCAAGTATTCTGAATTCTGCCTCTTCTGTTCCAGACTGCTTTTCAAAGCAAATCTCCATCTCATTTCCCAGCAATGTGGGTACCCTCGGCTCTTATCTTCATCCACCTCTGAGGCATATATCCTTGCTGAGACCTGTGGATCCCATTTAGAGATATCAGTTAATGTTTTTTTCTCTTTCCTAGCCAAGTTTAAGTTCAAGGATATGAATGATAGAACACCTTGCATAGCACCCCGTTGGTGTAGTGTAAATATTTTTAGACGTTGGTTAGCATGCTGTGTTTCCCTCTCCGTGACATTGAGATTTTTTTATTCGTTAAAGAATCTGCTGGCTTATTTGTTAAGCATTCATATCTGCCTGTGGTTCTTAATCACCTCTAGAGCTTTAAATCAAATTATCTGGCCTTACTACTCAGTCTCTAAAGATAGACTCTGAACGTGGTTTTTAAAAAATATAAATGGGTATCTAAGGTAGAGAGCAAATATTAAGTATAATTTTATAATCATTGCAGTTATATTTATCTGTGAACTCCAAATGAGGGTATACAAATGCATTCAGAATGAGGAAAGTCAAGTCCCTCGTATTTGCTACCGAATATATGTATTTTGACTCCCCTCATAAATTTATTCTAGACTCACCTTCTTGGCTCATTTTTTAACTGGTGAGGGACCCATTTGTAAAACACTTATGTATTATACATGCAGGCTGATAGATTGGTTTTTGGTTACTAAAATTGGAAGTGAACTGAAACCCAGTACTATTCAGTAACAGAGTTTTACACTTTCAGCTCATTCCTTTTCCTAGTGTTACCTAAATACCTCTGATTTTATATTTTTTCTCTAATGTAGTTTTTAATTCCTAGTAGGTATCACTTCCTATTTCTTGCATTATAGTCTTTGCAAGAATATTAGTAGCTATCTAATCCCGTATCATTTTTTCTGACATAGCTCATCCCAGGTGTTTCTTTATCCAAGTAGAAAATCCTCAGAATGCATGGATTTATAATGTAACATATGGAGCTTATGTCCACAGTGTTAACTAGCAGTCACTGTGAATCCCAAACATGACAGTTACTAATCTATGTACATTTTAATCTGGCCTTAGCTTCAGGCAATGCTAGTCTTATTAGACTAAGTGTGTATTAACTTTTATAAATCTCGCTAGATCAGCTTTCAACCTGCCTCATGTATTGCCAAGAAACCATTTCATAAAAAAGCAAACTTAGCCTGTTAAATAATTTAAGCGTTTTTAACTCAGATGATAATCTATATTAGCCAAGCAAAACACTATAAAAAGTACTTTACTTGGAATTCTCCAAGTTACCATTTTTAGAAAAAGATGCTATTATATTTCATGAAGCAAATTTCTGAGCTTTCAATAACTTAGCAAAAATGTGCTTAAGAAATCAAGAAGTGAGTCTTACCATCTTATTTTCTTCCCGTGGCATTTAGAGTAATCTGTTTGAATCTATGTTTAAATTATTTGCTGATTATTCATTTTTGGAATAAAAATGTAGATTGGGGTTAAATCAGAGGAACTTCAAAGGCAGCTACAACAGGATGAATAAATGCTTGTTCTGGGGTAGTTTTGTGTCAACTTGTGCCTTCTGGATATCATTTCTGTTTGCTCACGTGAGTGTATTGTCTAGACTGTATGCCTGTATATCTCAAATCCTCTCTCATTCTTTAGTTTTAGTTATAGGAAAGTTCTCTGCCTGAAAACTTATATTAGGAATGACTTTTTTCTTTTAACGAAGATACTGTTAGTATTTTGACATAATACCTTTATGTGTATTGTTGAATTATTCTCCTTTCTGAGCTGAGTTAATGTTTAAATCAGGAATTTTTATAAAATGCTATAAAATTTAAAAAGACTCGTTGCATATTGATCTGCAGTCGTAACAAAATACCTGCCACCTGTAATTAAGCAGTTTACAAATGAAAATATTCCTCATTCTTTTTTCTTTTTTTTTTTTTTGTGCACATACACCAGTTACTTTATGTACAATGAAGGAATGGGGAAGGGAAAATGAAAGAATAGAGAAAAGTACACTGTAGTAGTCAGGATGTGGTGAAACCAAATTGTGGTTTTCTCATTGACAATGTATTCGTGGTCTGTAAGAACAGAGCTCTGGAGTAAAGTAGCAGGTGCCCTTCTTAGTAGACACCTCCTGTCTGCTGTTGGAACACATCCATTGTATCTTCATCCTCCATTTCCAACTGTGCAGGTGTGTCTGTTTTGTTGATGGGCTGTCCATCAAATCGGAATCTGATCTGCCTCATTGACAAACCCTGTCGTTCACAATAGGCTTTCATTAGTTTACTAAGTGGTGTGTGCCTCTTAATCTTAAACTGCACCACAGAACCATCCTGCCCCACCGCCTTCTAATTAATATGATCGTTGTTCTTAGTCTTGACTCCTTCCTTGGGCTTTTCGTCGGTCATGGCGAGCGCCACAGTCTCCTAGCTGCCGCTTCACAAAAGAGGCACCAGGCCCTCACCTAAGGAGCACACAGGCAGCAGGAGGAGCAGCAGAAGAAGGAGGCGGCAGCGGTGGAGGAGGGAAAGGGCGGTGGAGGAGGGAAAGGGCGCATGCACATCGAGCGCTCCCTCCCCTCCCCCATTTTAAAAAAATACATAGACTGATTTAAGTATGTGTGAGATTACTTTGGCAAATACATATTTAAGTGTTAGAAATAGTTTTCTTGGCAGGTGGGGCTCAGTAGAGGTTTTAATTCTCATAAGTTGTTTAAATTTTTTTTTTTTTTTTTTTTAGATTTTTACTGTAGGGCACATGCGCTCACTGGAGAGACAGAGAGAGAGAGACAGAAAGCAAGAAATTCCTCCACACCGCAATCCCTTCTCGGAACTCCGTTCTCCTCTTGGGGTTTTAGGCGTGTATGCACACGCACCTGGCATGGTTTTAAGCTACTGAGTCTGGGACTTGAACTGCGGTCAACTATATGGGAGTCCAGCAACATTAACTATTATGCCATCTTATTTAAATGCCAAGTTATTTAATTTTTTTATAACAAAAATCAGCTATCAGGGAGGATATCAAAGATATTCCCATTTAAAAAAGATATTTTTTAAATTATGATTACATTTAAAGATGTCATTATATATTAAAGATATATTAACAACAAAGGAGCAGAAAAGGAAATTTAAAATGCTGTTACTAAAAAAGCAGAATTCCATATATGAACAAATAAGAGATGTTTTAGAAAAAAAAAAAAACCCGAAATTCATTTTTTCAAGCAGTATGTTTTAAAATGTCATGCAGTTTTCGTCTGGCTTTCCAGCATAGCAGTGAAGCATTGCTTAGGCAAAGCCTGAACCCATGTGGCAACAGGTTCGAATCCCTGGTCTCGACAGCCTGAAGCATGCCGGGTGCATGTGTAAGTGCCTAAACCGCAACGGGCTAGAAAAGTGGAAGAAGGGAATCATGGCCTGACCAAACCCCTTCACTCCTGCCACCATGTTCACATCTACCTTTGTTATGAATAAAGAAAAACATGGAGCACTTTTATTTCTTTCCGGTTAGTATAACATTTTTACGAAATAGTCCTTTAAGCTGTAATGAAGGTGACTTGAATCTCTCCTTCCATTTTAAAGCCAGATTTTGCATTTGTCGAGGTATTCCCAGTATCTAAAAGACAAAAACAAAACAACAAGGAAATTGCCAACATGACTGCCGAGCAGTACACACAGTTGAACAATGAAAAATGAAAGTGAGCCGTTTCTGGGCCTGTGCCACCTACATTCTAGTTTATTTTCTCCGTAAATGTTTATTACATGTTCTCTGTTTTGCAGAAATAGAAAACACAAAGGTAGTGAGGTTGGAAGCTGACTTGCGTGGGTGGATCTTGTAGTTCCACTCAGGGGATACGCCTTACTCTGTACCATGTTTAAGTGGTTCCCTGTTTTGTCATTGGAGAAATTTTAATTAACGTGCCAGTGGGGGTGGTGATGATCTGCATTGACGTGTTAAGAGGACCGGTGTGTTATCTGAGCACATTGTAATGTAGGGACAGTTTTATTAGGAAAACACAGCGGTCATGTGAACTGATATCATCATAGGAACTGATACGCAGCATAAAAAATGAGATAGTAATCCATTAATATCCTCATATATTTCACTGGATCTGCTATGCTCTAACCTATACTTCAGATAAATAAAGTATCGACTTTAGTTCAGTTTGAAATACCATGAGTAAATGAACAATGGAAAGCACATGCATGAGGGACCAGCAGTTGGCGTAATGGCTATGTCGCTGGACTCCCATGTAGTCGACCGTGGTTCGCGTCCTGGACCCAGTGGCTTAAACTCATGCCAGGCACATGTGCATGCATGCCCAAGATCCCGAGAGGAGAATGGAGGAGAAGGGATTGCAGTGTGACCATCCCCCCTGGGGGGTGATTTCTCGCTTTCTGTCTCTTTCTGTCTGTCTGGTGAGCGCACGTGCTTTGTAGTAGAAAACCTCTCAAAAAAAATAAAAAAAGAAAGAAAGAAAGAAAGAAAATAATGCACGAGAAATGGAAAGATTTGAAGGTATAAAAACATAGAGAGCAACTGCAGATACTAGAGACAATGTGGGAAGAGGTGGGAAGTGGGGTAGGGTGAGAGGGCGGGAACCAGTGGGAAAAAGAAAGAAACAGAACACTTAAGGGACACAAAAATGGAATATTATCTATTGATAATAATGCGTATAGTAATATCTTTGATTGGACCAATATATAACGTATTCATGATGGGAAAATTCATCTAGTATGCTATAATGATACACAGTGATTGAATGTAAAAAAATAATAAAATACGGGCAGATCATTTTCAGGAAGATGTATTAGAATATAGAATGTTTTGGGAACAGCAGTTTGCATAATGGCTATGTCGCTGGACTCCCATGTAGTCGACCGCGGTTCGCGTCCCGAACCCGGTGGCTTAAAACTCACGCCGGGTGTGTGTGCGTGCCCAAGATCCCAGAGGAGAATGGAGGAGAAGGGATTGCGGCGTGGCCATCCCCCCCTGGGGGGTGATTTCTCGCTTTCTGCCTCTCTGTCTATATAGAATGTTTTTAGGAAATGTTACATAAATTTAGTAATATCCTTTATAGTTTTTATCAGTAACTTAGACTTTTTTTTTTTTTTTTGCACAATATTAATGTTTATTCCACTTTGTGTTATATTCCTGGATCCTTCACCAATGTTACATGAGGGATAAAACAAAGCAAAACAAATGAAAAATTGAAATCAGACTCACCAATGTTGTCAAGCTGGGAAACAAATTAAAATCTACCAGCCATCAGCAAGAGTACAGCAAAGGTGATGCTGTAAAAAGAAAACAAAGAAATTGCTAGAAAACTGTATAATACATCATAGTCTTTCAAATCAGCAGAATATGGTCCTATGTACAATGGAACCTAATTTTTTTTTTCCTGCAAGGTATAGAAATGCGGGAACCAGTAGTTAGCTTAATGGCTATGTCACTGGACTCCCACGTGGTCGACCGTGGTTTGTGTCCCGGACCCAGTGGCTTAAAACTCACACCGGGCGCGTGTGCGTGCGTGCCCAAGATCCCGAGAGGAGAATAGAGGAGAAGGGATTGCGGCGTGACCATCCCCCCTGGGGGGTGATTTCTCGCTTTCTGTCTCTATGTCTCTCTCTGTCTGTCTGGCGAGCGCACGCACCCTACAGTGAAAATCTCTCCAAAATAAAATAAAATAAAATAAAATAAAAGGTATAGAAATGCAAGGTCTTTTTTTGAATACTGAGAATGTATAAAATATGTTGGTAATGGTAATTCTACTAGGCTAGGACAGAGTAGGCCAGGAGCACATTTATGGATTCTGGGGATGAAGTGCACTCTAATTCTTTGGGAAAATGGGCACTAGCCAAAATTAAAAAAAAATAAAAAGCAAAAGGAAGAAAAGAAAAAAGAACACAGAAGTATAAGACAAAGGCGAATGAGACTTCTCTTAATCTTAGCAACATTTAGATGGAAATCACATTTAAATGCAGTCCGCTCTGCTTTTGAAGAGGCTTTGTTTGGTTCAATTCTCAAATCTCAATTGCTTCACACAGTCTTCTGTGAGACCACTGAGGTGTCTTCTTAAACAACAAACCTACTTTTAGTGGTGGAGCCATACTTGGTAGCTTTGTCTGCATGGGACTGATAACCAATCACTGTCTTTGGAGGAAGTCCTAACCTTTCCTTCTCTACCCTCCCTGTATGTGCCACAGCCTCTCTGTTTTCACATTCAGTAGTCCCCATTGCTATCTCATTGCCTTTTGCTCTAATATGAACAACAGCCCCACACACGCCATCACTGTGATCATCGAGAGTCTCCAGTGAGACACAGCAGTGCCTCTGGCCCAAAGGAGTCGAGGTCACTTCTCTGCTGGTCGTTCAGTGTGATTAGCCATCGTCCCTGTTTGTTTTCCTTGTCCTCCTACATAGTCTCGAGTTCATCCTTAAAAAGTGAGTAGTCACAGCAGGCATTAAGTTATTAGACAGGTAGATATGGTTGTCCAGAGCCCAGAAGTCTTCCACGGTATCAAACTTACAGGTCAGTGGAAGGTTTACTTCCAAGTTTTGCTTTTATCATTTAAAAAAAAAAACCAGAGCGCCCATGTGTTCAGTAGAGGATGCTTAATATAATGTTCTGAGTTAGCAACCTCCTGATTAGATTCTGTTTTCTCCTCTTCTGTAGTGGGGGGACTAGGGGTAGGGATGGTTTCCGGTTCCACAGTTGCCATCTTAGATCGATCTCAGTAACTTAGACTTCTAATAGTAGCAATAATTTTCCTTCTAATACCTCTGAAAGCAATTTAAGATTCTCATAGTCCAAGTAATTTGAAGTGCCCAGACGTAATTATTATGGTCAGTTATTCTCTAAGTTACTGATGTTTGAAGAAACTTAAGTATAAACTAAAGGAAGTCTTAACATTACAGAAAAAACCGAATTTAAAAATAATCAATAGAGACAGCAATATATTTTCAAATAATATTCTGTATATATAATAAAAAATAACTATTGGACAAAGAAATGCTATTTCAAGATTTTTTTTTTCATGTACTAGACATGTTTAGGGTCTTACTGTTGTTTTGAACTTGATGTGTGTGCTTTAATTTTCAGGTTTGACAATTTGTGGACATAATTGCCTCCTAACGGCAGAATGGATGTCTGCGAGCAAAATTGTATGTCGAGTGGGACAAGCCAAAAATGACAAAGGAGATATTATTGTCACAACCAAGTCAGGTGGCAAAGGAACCTCAACCGTCTCTTTCAAGCTACTTAAACCAGAAAAAATAGGTAAACATCTTTCATGAGTTTATTCCAAAGGAAAAAAAAATAAAAATGAGTTTATCTTGTATACTTTAAGACTGGTAGATTAGTATAAAATTTACTTACTTTCATATTTCATTAACTTAGATTCAGTTTATATTTGACAGGAATTGGATGTTTAAATTATCCTGTTTTTGAAAAGGCAGTTTGCTGAGCTAGTGTGTAAAACCTGAGGATGACAATCACAAGAGAACTATCATCCTTTCTTAAGAAAATCTATTCACTTATTTATTTATTTTTAAATTTTAATTTTGCCTGAGGGTGCATGTACTCATCTGAGAGAGACAGAGAGAGAGAGAGAGAGAGAGAGAGAGAGAGAGACTATGAGAAAGTACTCCCCGATAGGACATGGTTGCACTGCAGTTCCTTTTCCTCCATTTTTCCTTCTTTCAGGATTTTAAGCACACATGCACACATCCCCAGTGTGTGTGTGTGTGTGTGTGTGTGTGTGTATGTGTGTGTGTTTTCTTTTTCTGGAGAGGTTTTTGTTATAGGGCGCGTGCGCTCGCCACAGACACAGAGAGAGACAGAGACAGAAAGTGAGCAATCACTCCCCCTGGGGGATGGCCACACCGCAATCCCTTCTCCTCCATTTTCCTCTCAGGATCTTGGGCATGCACACACATGTACCCGGGGTGAGTTAAAGCCACCGGATTCACGTCTTGAACCGTGGTTGACTACAAGGGAGTTCAGTGACATAGCTATCATGCTAACTGCTGGTCCCCCCCCCCAGTGTGTTGTTTTCAAGCCACTGGGTCCACAAGGTTGGCCATTTAGGATCCAGCCATATTAACCAACATGGCAGGCTGGCCCTCGTTTAACATTTTGATATACTTGTTTTGGTTATGAGTATAATGATATTGCTTTCCAACTGTCACATTAAGATTTGAGGTGAAGTAACCTTCTAATTTGGCCAAATTAATAATAATATCTAAATAATGTTCCCCTTTTCTTCATTTTCTCTACCCTTCAGGGCCTGGTTGGAATATTGCTGGTTTGGATCTACTTTTAGTCTTACAAACTACTAATACTTGCTCTTTTTTTGTGTCTCATAGCACTTTATGTATTTCTTTTTTTATGCGCTTATTATGGGCTTCCTTATTCCTAGGGTATAAAAACTTGTTCTGAGGAGCCAGACTATGTGAATTTTTACCTGAATTCTTACCATGACTAGCCAAGTGACTTGAATGACTACTTTTCTGGTGGATAACAGTGAGATAATAATAATATTATCAATGTCATGGGATTAGATGAGTCAGAACACAACTGTAAAGTGCTTGGCATAGTTCCTTACACAATAAATCAAGTTTTAAATTATTCTTCTCATAGCTAGTTCTGTGCATGCCATCTCCCCTACTAAAATAAAAAGTAATATCAGATTTATTATTGTGGTTCTGTAATGTCTTGCACATGGTCAGTATTTGACAAATATTTGTGTAACGTAGAAAAATTATAGGCATAATCAAACCCAGCAGTAATTCTCTGTATCTAGAAAAGCAAATATTTTTGCAAATAGTCTATGTTTTCTATTTTAGAGCATAGGGCCTTTCTGGAGTGTTATCTTCTACAGTGTATGTCTAGATTTTTAAAAATAAATAAACCTTTCAAAAATTTTAAGATAAAATTCAAAGTAGGCTAGATACAATTATATATATATATATATATATGTAAAAGCCTCTCTATATATGTATATTTATAAGTAAAACAGTCCTATTTTCAGTGTTATTTTTATTTTCTCTTTCTTTTTTCTTTTTTCATTTTTCCTTTAGGTTTTTGCCATAGGGTATATGTGCTTGCTGGAGAGAGCCAGTGGGAGAGAAAGTGGGAAATCATCCCCGAGGTGGAATGACTACACTGCAATCCCTTCTCCATTTTCTCCTGGGATTTTGAGCACACATGCACATGTGCCGAGTGTGATTTTCGACCCACCAGGTGTGGGACTCAACCATGGTCGGCCATATTGAATCCAGTGCCTTAACCACTCCGCTACCTGCTGGCCCCCACGTTACTGTTTTTTATTTGAAAAACTGAGCTATGAAATTAAAGGAAAAACTTGCCATGTAGTTTTCAGGAGAAATTTAAAGCATCTTGATAAAATCCAGTGTCATCTTTATAGCATGTAAATACAGCAAATAAAGAAAACATATGTGGAAGTGGTAATTTTATTCTCAGTCCCCCAGCCCAGGACCTAGGATAAAATAGGCTCCATAGAGCTTCACTGAATTGAATTCAGGAGTTTCTGGACTTCAACATACTTCTGACAAAGCCATCTATCGCATCCTGCAAGAACCGTGGGTATTGAGAGGATTAGTGGATTCACAAAGGGCCATGCAACTACAAGTTGCCTGGTATTCAAACAGCCTTGTTCCAGAAAACCCTCCCAGATTTTCTTCAAAAGTAGGAGCACCTCGCCTGTACCCCCAGCACTTTGCTCTTCTATTCGTTGTAGCCCAGGCTCCTGGAGGCAGTAGCTGGTCAGCCCTGTGCAGAGTTGAAGGTCAAGGGTTTGTTAGGCCACATAAGGGAAAGTGCTGTTGGCAGCGCTTATGTCTTATTTACGTGTTTGCAGGTCTACATCCATTTTCCCTGAATAACCCACTCCTTTCTTTGGAAGATGTTTGCATGATTTGTTATGTATTTGGTTGAATTTGCCAAAGGCATGATACAGAAAAAAAAAAAAAACAAAAACCCTGCTGTTTCTGCCATCTAAGACATCCCCAGCATTGATAATAGTAAAAAGAATGAGAAATATGTATTATGTTACTTGCATCTGACTATTCCTGAAAACGTGTCAGTGTTTATAGAGGAAAAGAACATGGAAGGCATTTTTTGACAATTTTCAAGAGCCATTTTAAAACATTTGGTTTTCATCTGTAGTGATGAAATTAGGGGGCCTATGGAGTTCAGGAAGGAGAAACTCAAAATGCTAAACACTCATGTGTGCGTAATGGTTTTTCAGCAGTCACTGTAAATAAGAAGCTTTTCCTTGAACTAACTTATGTTTATTCTGAATATTTTGTGTCTACGTGTTTTCTAGCCATTTTTCAAAAGTTTAGATGATCTCAGAATATTCTTTGACATAAGTATTCTTAATAAATACTGTATGTTATATGAATGCATTTTATATAATTGCTGAAACTTTTCAAATCAGCATATAGTAATATTTAACAATGTATAAATATGTATTTTTTTTTACTTACAATGTTTTTTATTTGTAAAATACATGCATTTTAGGGACCAGCAGTGAGCTTAATGGCTATGTCACTGAACTCCCATGTAGTCAACTGCAGTTTGAGTCCCGGACCCAGTGGCTTAAACTCATGCCAGGCACATGTGCATGCGTGCCCAAGATCCCGAGAGGGGAATGGAGGAGAAGAGATTGTGGCGTGGCCATCACCCTGGGGGGGTGACTTCTCACTTTCTGTCTCTCTCTGTCTTTCTGGCAAGCGCACACGCCCTATAGCAAAAACCTCTCAAAAAAAAAAAAATAATAACATGTATTTTAGCAATTGCTTCACAGAAGCTTAATTTGCTTTCTCTAATGAATAATGGGCAGTGAAAACATGAACCAAGAGGTGTTGTTTTTGCCTCTTTATAGATTCTTAGTGTTTTTAATTAAGCATAACCCATTTCAGAAATCGAGTTGCTGTGCCCATTTTTTTTTAAAAAAAAATGATCAATCTGATGAGCATTTTATATTAGGTCTTTAAAAAGGAAAGTAATACGGCAAGACTTCAGAGGTGCCTGGGAGTGTCTTTATCTTATTAAATGATGTGTTCCCCATTTTTATAGGCATTTTGGATCAGTCTGCTGTGTGGGTTGATGAAATGAATTATTATGATATGCGTACCGACAGGAATAAAGGAATTTCTCCCTTATCATTGCGTCCTGCTAACCCGCTTGGCATTGAGATCGAGAAGTGAGTATCATCTTGCTTTCAGTTTTGTTGTTTTCAGTGGCTGAAAAGCTTTACGCAGGAGTCAAACTCTAGTAGCATGTTGAGAAACACAACCGAAGACCCCTTGTTCTTGGGGAGCACATGTTATTCCTGAAGCCTGGTCAGCTTTGCTGCAGGGGAATGTTCCCGTTACCTAAAACTTTGGCAGAAACTGCTTATTTTTTTCATTTTTTTGAGTTTGAATTATGTGAAAAAGGAAATTCTAGTAACTAATACTTTTAATGAGATGAGCATTAATATGTTATCTGAAGTGGATAATTTTAAATATTTAGATGGTACTTAAAGACAAAATGGAATTTACAATCCATTTGCTTGCATTTTCTAGACGTATTTGAGAATGATTAAGTCCAATCTGGGGTTTCATTTTCTTATAAACTCTGCCTTTAATTCTTATTTAATCCAGACTTTAATCAGCAAAATTGTGCCAGGTAAGTGATACCCTTCAAAATGTCTTGTAACCAAATCTGGAGGTTTGTTTTCTTAATCCTTAGTACAGTGTTTTAGTAATTTTAATAATTAGGGCCTCCATACTTATTTATATCTTGCTTAAACAGTTCATCTAACATACTAATTACATCTAATTTATTTTCTGGTCTTAGCGATTCTGCCTATGGAATTGTCTACTGAGCATTTCTCTATAAACACATACTGAACTTTATTTTAGGTTTTCCTAGGAGTGAGGAAAATTCTCCACGAAGCTTTTTATATTTTCAAGACTATGCTTGAAGACCATTGGTAATTGAAATAGCAAGCTTCTTTTCACCTTCTAGGATTTACCACTGACTAAGAGGGAGGCAGCGTGTTTATCTTAGAAGGTATCGGGTGTGAGGAGGTCTTGGGGGCTTAGCAGCTGTTAGTGAGCTTGGACTGTCCTGGGTAACATCTTTGAAACACTTGGGCAGTATGGGTTCTTTTAAGGATTTTTCAGTGCCCTATAAATGAAGAATTCAGATTGAGTAAGTCCAGAAAAGAATGGTAATAGCTAGATATTTATTTGAGCATAATCCAAAGTGTCAATAGATATTGCATTGAGAGTGGACCCTGCGACAGCCTTCTTCAATACTCTGAACGCCAGCGTCTGTCCACGGCTGACACAGAGGAGGCGTGGAGCAGGACGCCCTTCTGACCGTCTGTCCATTATCACGAGCCAGCTTTGTACACACGCAACAGGAGTTGGGGGATATTTTATACGTTTTGTAGGAGATGTGAACAAAATGATCGTAGCTTGGATTCAAGTGATGTTTCTGTTACAAAATAGATTTCCTCAACTTTTATTTTCACCTATAACACAACCCCTTTGTGTTCTTTCTACTTCGTCAGAGTCTCTAACTCCTTAATTGTCTTTATAATGACCATTATTGCTGGTACCCACAGGAAGGTTTGGCTCAGAATGTCACCAACTGCACTTTTTCTTAGTATGCTTCAGGATAATCCTTTGGTACAGTTGGTAATGACAGCAAGGAATAATCGCACTAAAAGTGATGAGCCTTCTTAAGATACTCTTTTCTTTGAGAAATGGCCCAGTTTGGTCTGGAGCCAAATGCTCAGTTTTAACTGGGCGCTCCCAGTTATAGCACTAGGACTTTGAGTAAGTTATTTCACTTCTCTTTGCCTTGGTTTCCTCGGGTGCAAAGTGGAGTACCTGATTTTTAGGGCCATTGTGAATTTTCTGTGAGTGCTGTCAATGTATAGAACACAGCAAGTACCCGATCAGTGTCAGCCGCTGTCACTGTGACTCTGTGCCCTTCTCGGGTGTATGCTACTAGGTTGTCAGGAAATTCATGATGTGTTTTTCTGTTTTTCTACCCAAAACTGCATCATGACTTTCCCAATAACCCAATACTTACTGCTCTGCCACACAGGGAATTATTTTTTTTCTTTTTTAGTGATTACAAGGTGATATGTTGTATTAAAGTCTTAGGATAGCATTCCACACATTTATTTAAGAAGTACTAAATTGGGGATAAAATTAATAAAGTTTTCTTTCAAGCTGTTACGTAAGTTTTGCTTAAGTATGTGATAGGGTAAAATTCTAGTGGACAGTCTTGGAAAAAGTTAGAATCATGAATCTTATGCATCAATGAACAGATGAACAGGGTGACCCAGATGTTCAAACCAGTTCAATGGAAAGTCCGGAGGAGACACATAACAGGTCATGGGAATGCTCGGAATACAGCTCGCTGCTTTTACGCCTGCTGCGTTGCAGTGGACAGGACTCCTGCGCATCAGCATCAGCCCTCCCCAGCTCCGAGATGTAAAGGAGTTTGCCACAGGGAGGTGCAGATCCCTGGAGCGTCCGAGAACATGGAGGAGCCTGAGCGCGTGGAGAGTTGATCAGTAATTTTTTTTTTTTTTTAATCTAATAGTCTTGTGCTTTTCCTTTCCAAAAAAAAAAAGATAACTTAGAGATACCAGAAAGCAAGGAAACGAAAGATGAAAGTCAGAAGAGGTCTAGAAACCAAAAGAGTAAAAAATATTTGGGACTAGAAAAATGCTTTTCTAGGTTTTTTTTTTTTCTTTTTCTATTTAATTTTTTTTTTTTTTTGGTTCCTTTCAGAGACTGTCAAGAACGCTGTATTTATTTTATTGAATTCTTTGACCTCACATTGGAAAGAGAAAAGGAATGGAAAAACAGATTTTAAAATATTAGTATGGGTTTTATTTCTGTGACCTCTGAATATATTTTCGGTGAAAGCTTTGGTCTTCATGGAGAATGGTGGTTGCATTCAGATGAGAATTATTTCCTTTAATTTTTAGTTGTCCTTAATTTTTTTTTTTGAAAGTTTTTTTTTTTTTTGAGAGATTTTCACTATAGGGCGTGTGCGCTCGCCAGACAGAGACATTAGAGACAGAAAGCGAGAAATCCCCCCCCAGGGGGGATGGTCACGCCGCAATCCCTTCTCCTCCGTTCTCCTCTCGGGATCTTGGGCACGCACGCACACGCGCCCGGCGTGAGTTTTAAGCCACGGGGCCCGGGACGCGAACCACGGTCGACTACGTGGGAGTCCAGCGACATTGCCATTATGCTAACTGCTAGTCCCTAGTTGTCCTTAATTTTGATTTATTAATGTCATTTGGAGATTTCTTTCATAATTAAAAGTCTGAAGTTGATCTGTTTTTTTAAAATGTCATTGGAGGGGGAACCAGCAGTTAGCGTAATGGCTATGTCGCTGGACTCCCACGTAGTCGACCGTGGTTCGCGTCCCGGGCCCCGTGGCTTAAAACTCACGCCGGGCGCGTGTGCGTGCGTGCCCAAGATCCCGAGAGGAGAATGGAGGAGAAGGGATTGCG
>NW_006159552.1:2204645-2208318 GCF_000334495.1 Tupaia belangeri chinensis
TCAGATTGAAGTGGTGAGGCTGCCTTTGGGAGATGAATCAGCTTCTGGTAATTGCTCCGTGAATGTGTATGGAAAGTCTCTGCAGCTGGCAAGTCTCATGCACAAAGTAAAACCACGAGGGGCCCTTTAGCATGGTGACCAGTTCATCTAAATAGGAAAAAGCAAGTGAGAGTAACACAATATAGTTTCCTCATTGCTCTTTGGTGTGAGTCAGAGTTTAATCAATATTTTATTGGTGGACCCAGCATGATGCATGCCGTCTCTTTCAGCCCACACGTTTAACAACTGTCATTTATTGGCCGCCTTTGACCGTTAAAGTCCTTCATATTTCTAAATTTTTAACTGATGTTTCTGCACACATGGTGCCAAGATACTTATAAAAATGTTACTAATTGCTAAGAAAAAAATAACATCACTTTGAATTGAGACTAGGATTTGCTTGTAAAAGGTCTGTATTTCTGATTTATCATTCCAGTTGTCACAAATATATGTGTTCATTGCAAGGCTTAAATTCTTTTTTTTTCTTTTTTCCTGCTATAGGGCACGTGTGCTTGCCAGAAACACAGAGAGAGACAGAGAGACAGAAAGTGAGAAATCACCCCATGGGGGGGATGGCCATGACACAGTCCCTTCTCCTCCATTCTCCTCTTGGGATCTTGGGCACACACGCACATGTGCCTGGTGTGAGTTCAAGTCACCGGGTCTGGGACTCAAACTGCGGTTAACTATGGGAGTCCAGCGACATAGCCATTACGCCAGCTGCCGGTCCTACATCGTTTAAATTTTAATGGGGGTTCGCTCTTGTTAAAATTAGGTCCATTATAAGTGAAAACTTCCACTAGGTTTTCTTCTTGAAAGTGACATTCATTCACCTAACAAGAATACCTACAAGTAATATTTTGGAGGCAGTACGTGTATGGGAATAGGGGCAGAAACAGACCTTCGTGCCTGTTTTTTATGATCTCCAACTTTTTTTTGCAAATGGCTGTCTAGAGCGATCAAGTGATTATTCACAGTATCTTTTATTTCCTTTTTATAAGAGAAGAACCAAGAAGAAGGAAGTGATGGGGGGAGAGAAGAGAGAGAGATGAAAAGAAAGGCATCCTCAGCAAGATTTTATGTCACTTTCCCCCCAGCCTTTTCCATCTATCTATGATCATTGGCTCTGTATGCATTGGCATATACGAGTAAACCCAGGAACCGAACCCTGATCTTCTATGTGGCTTCCAGTCTTGCAGAGTGTTGTGCTGCTGCTGGCCCTGTGGCTGGACCCCTTTTATTTCTACATTGTTTTTTTGGACAATGCAAATCTCATTTTCTTTTAATTAGTCTTTCCGAAAGAAAAAATACTTGATCAGTTTTCCCAGTAGATTAAGAAACTACATTTAGAAGAAGGAAAGGTGATAGCAAAATATTCTTAGTGTAAGTGTAGACAAGAGGAGCCTTGCATAAATTTAGTTTTAAGAATGTTTGTAAAAATATATCTGTGGGCCACGATATAGCACAGTATGTCCAGAAACCGTCAGATTGAAAAAATAAAGAACCAACCAAAGCACACTCATAATATTAAATACAAGAGTATAAACAATGTTACTGAAATTTTAAAACTAAAAGAAACCAGTATAACATACACATCCTCTATAAAACTACCTAAGCCCACTTTCACAGTGTTAGCCTCTGCCTTCCATCTGACAAATGAAGAAAACATGTTCTCTCCAACTCAAACACAGAGCAGTGCAAATATACCTAGGCCCCATTCTATGTGGGTGGCTAGAATGTTCTTAAGAGGAGTTTTGTTGTTTCGCATGCTACGTGGGTCATTATGGCAGGCCCTTCTCATACTGGAAAGCGAATGCTGATATGTTAAGAACATTCCTGTTAGTTTTATATCTTTCCACTCAGCCCACATGCTCGGATCTTCCCTTGGCTTGCGCTAACCGTTTTTTTAGAAGATTTAAATCTGAGCTTACACTGCCATCTAATGGAAACCATATTTTTATAAGGGCGGCAAGAGTTGTCAGTGACTGAACCTGTGTTTTGATTTGTCAGTGAAATTATTTTATGAGTTCACATTATAGTATACATGTTTCTTTCATTCTCTTAATTGCATCCTAGTAGGTTTACTGTGCAGACTTAGTTTGAATTACTCCAAATACATACTGCTTTTATCGACTTGTGAAGCTGTCACCATTGCTAGGAAGGTTAGAACCCAAAATCCAATTATTCTCGACAAAATTTTAACTGTCATGCATGCTTCATTAGCTATACCAACAGTGCCTTTTCCTTTCTTGTGACTATACTTAAGATCATTAGCATTTTCATTTTAAATTAACTCTAACTTCAGCTTTCCCCTTTCATTTTTATCTTCATTTTTTCCTTTTTTTTTTTTTTCTTTTTTTGGAGAGGTTTTTTTCTTATTGGGTGCGTGCGCTCGCCAGAAAGACAGAGACAGAGAGATAGACAGTCAGAAAGCACCCCCCCAGAGGGGATGGCCATGCCGCAATACCTTTTCCTCCATTCTCCTCTCGGGATCTTGGGCACGCATGCACACGCACCTGGCGTGAGTTTAAGCCACTGAGTCCAGGACTCGAACCGTGGTCGACTACATGGGAGTCCAGCGACGTGGCCATTATGCTAAGTGCTGGTCCCTCATATCTTTCCTTTTCTTTTTTAGTTTTTGCTATTGGGTCATGCACTTGACAGAGACAGACAGAGAGAGAGGAAAGTATGAAATCACACTCCCAAGGGGATAGTCATGCCCCAGTCCCTTCTCTTTCAGTCTCCTCTAGGGATTCTGGGTGTGCATGCACATAAACCTGATGTGATTTTCAAGCTGCTGGGCCCAGGACTCGAACTGCTTAGTCAGCCATATGGGATCCAGCGCCTTAACCTCCCTGCTACCTTCTAGCCCTTATTTTTATCTTTATAGATTTGTTGTTGTGGTTTTATTTCATATCTAAGATTCTCTTATTCTTTATTTGACAGTAGAAACACCAAATTCAGATGTCTATTAACTGTCTATATGTAGCCTCTCAGAGGCCATTTTTTTCAGTCTGTAATCTGGGACTATTTGATTGACTTGCTATGCGGATCACATGAAATATACTTAAGAAAATGCTCTGTAAAAAATAAAGAACTAAGTACAAAGAACAAAAGTAACAGCAAATCACATATTCGAGCACTTACTGTGTGTCAGAGACAACTAAGCCTTCCGTAAGCGTTACCTACTTTAATCTCAACATTCCTAAGCAGAAGGTATTATGATCACATTATCCTCACAAGTAGATGGAACCTTGGAGAGGTTAAGTATTTTCCCCAGAGTCTTACAGACAGATGGAGCCCACATTGAGATTGAACCCAGGACCCGTGCTGTTAACTTTTTTTTTTTTTTGGAGAGGTTTTCGCTATAGGGAGCGTGTGCTTGCCAGACAGAGAGAGACATAGAGACAGAAAGTGAGAAATCACCCCCCAGGGGGGATGGTCACTCCGCAATCCCTTCTCCTCCATTCTCCTCTCGGGATCTTGGGCACGCACGCACATGCGCCCGGCGTGAGTTATAAGCCACCGGGTCCGGGACGCGAACCGTGGTCGACTACGTGGGAGTCCAGCGACATAGCCATTGCACTAAGTGCTGGTTCCCCCGTGCTGTTAACTGTTACTGATCGGTACTCCT
>NW_006159552.1:2208349-2223824 GCF_000334495.1 Tupaia belangeri chinensis
TGAAAGGTTGAGGTGAGTCATCTGGACTTTCGTATCAGTGGTCCTATGGGAGCTTCATTGATTCTGGCACTGTCATTTATTATCTGTGTTTCCCAGATCATCCATTTCATATTTTTGAGGTATTTGCATAAAACATCAGTAAAGGCTCAGGTGGTGGGCAGTGGTAACACAGTTGGATTCACATGGGAAGATCCATGGATTCACACTCAGGGACTCTGAGCACATCATGTGTGTGAGAGCCCGTGATCCCGACTGGCTGAAGACTGGGGGTGGGCCATTGTGTCAAGACCCTGTTGGGTCTCTTTGTCTCTCTTTATCTCTCTTTCTCATAGACGAAATAAATAAGCTTACAAGAAATGTCAGTAGATATTTAGGCTTATATTTTGGGACAGATTATCGAATCTAGATGCCTTCAGCTACAAGTAACAGAAACTGAACATTTATTTGGCTTATTCTTGTAATATACAAGGTCCAAAGACGGTAGACTTCAAGTTTGGTTGTGTCAGTGGCTCAATCATAACACCAAGGTATGAAGAACCGGCTTTGCTGTTCTGCTGCCTTTAGCATAAAACTGATTTCCTTTGTACTTGCAAAATGGCGTTAGCAGTTCCTGGGGTTGAGAATAGACACAATGAAGTCTAGAGGCAGAAAGATCCTATCACTTCTTGGTTTCCTTTTTAAAAGTATGAAGACCTTTCCCAGAAACACTCCAGTAGATTTTTTTCCTTAGGCATTACTTCTGATAAAAGGGTCAACGTTGTAAATATCAGTGACAATGTGATCGGGATGGTTGGCTTCGGCTGGTCGATCGCTCCACTGTAAAGGTGCAAGTCCTAGGCTGTGTGGGATTCCAGTAGCAGAGAGGGCCTGGAGTGGTTACCGGGTCATCAGCCAACAGTATCTGCTAAAAATGAGATCTTTTGAGTACAAGGATAACTCTGGACTCAACTGTACGATCTGGGGAAAATGGACATCTCTGTGTTGGAATTTCACCATCTTGAAAATAATTTTTATCTTATTTTTATAATTCGTGGTGTAGGTCTCAGTAACTTTTTTCCAGTGTATTTATTTATGGGTGTACATAATTTGCCAAAGGGCATGTATGTTCACTGGGGGGAGAGAGAGAGTGAGCGAGCGAGCGAGAAGGAAAGTGAGAAAGTACCTCCCCACGGGGCATCGTAACACCATCATCCCATTTCCTCCATTTTTTTTTTTTTTGAGAGATTTTTCACTATAGGGCGCATGCGCTCGCCAGACAGACAGAGAGAGACATAGAGACAGAAAGCGAGAAATCACCCCCCAGGGGGGATGGTCACACCGCAATCCCTTCTCCTCCATTCTCCTCTCGGGATCTTGGGCACGACGCACACGCGCCCGGCGTGAGTTTTAAGCCACCGGGTCCGGGACGCGAACTGCGGTCGACTACGTGGGAGTCCAGCGACATAGCCATTACGCTAACTGCTGGTTCCCCGATTTCCTCCATTTCTTTCTCCTTTTGGGATTTTTGGGCATGCGCACATATAGACACATGGACACACGCTGGCATGTTTTTCCAAGACTCTGAGTCCCTAGGTCTGGTACTTGAATCACACAGTCAGCCATGTGGGATCTGGCCACCTTCACCACCACTCCACCAATTGGCCCCTTTTCTTCCAATTTAATAGATATAGTTAAGATTGGTAAAGAGTTTTAATGTCTTCAGTAAGGAAGCACTGAAGAATAAACTCTCTTAGGGCTGAGTAAGCGTGAAAGTTTGGGGACTAGGAGATGGTGTTTTGACCAAGAGATCCAGTACCTTTCCAGTTCTGCTCAGTGCATTTAGGCTTCTGAAGAACCTGTGAGTATGTGGGAGATGAGTTTCTAGTAGGGGGTTGATGCTTCCACTCTCAGCTTCAAGCTCTGTGTATGGAGATGGGGCCTCACTTCTCCTCACCTCTCATCCTAATGCCAAGTCTCAATTTCAGAATCTCCTCCCCTTGTTCCATCCTTGCCCTGTGAATGGAGTGATGAGCAGGTGACTGAACAGAGCAGAGTGCGGAGCCTGTGTAGGCCTCACCACTCCACGGAGTCTTGCTCTTACTGGGGATTCTACTCCTGGTAAATGTAGACAGGTCTTTCCTGCCCCCTGAGGATGATGTAGAGGGAAGTCTCTCTGGGGTTAGAGTTTCTTAGCAGGTCATCTAGAGCTCTCACTGGACACTGGGCTTTTATCTTTGATATAACTAAGATCAGTCTATATTTGTGAAGATAACAAGTTGGTGCATCATAACAAATGTTACTGAAGTTTAAGAATCAGGTGAACTTGGGACACGCACATGGCTTAGTTACATCGCTGATTCCTGTGTAGTCAACTGCAGTTCGAGACAACCCAGTGGCTTAACACTCATGTCAAGTGCGTGTGTGTACATGTACAAGATCCCGAGAGGAGAATGGAGGAGAAGGAATTACAGCATGGCCATCCCCCTGGGGGGTGATTTCTCACTTTCTGTCTCTGTCTTTCTCCATCTCTCTGGTGAGCATATGTGTTCTATAGCAAAAATCTCTCTCTTAAAAAAAAAAAAAAAAAAAGAATTAGGTGAACTTTAAGTCTTGTGTATAGAATACGAAGTTCTGGATCACTGTGGGTTTACATTCTTTCAGTACCACCATTTTAATTATTTTAATAGTTTAATTTACAACCCTTTTTATATGTGCCATGTACATTTTACTTGTTTTAGCTAAATATATTGAGCATGATTTAGCTGTCAGACCGTGGGCACTATGTAGTCTTCGCCATTTGTCATGGAGTACACTAGCATACTCCTGTATTTTTGAGTGGTGTGTCTGTCTTTTTCCTTTTATTTTACTTGCTGTCATTGTGACAGAGGTTCTCTCTTGATGTCAGTTCTTACTGCTAGCCACCCCTCTTCACTCCTGCTACAGCTATGCCCAGGGAAGCACCCAACCAAAATAAAACTTTCCGAGGTTTGATGGAGTGAGACAGAAGCTCACTATGACTTCTCAAAGTTCCTCTTCACTTGTTTTTTCTCAGATGTGTCCTTAATACGTGAGTTTGGAATTAATCCCCGTTAGATGAAGATTTCTTGTATTGAGGTATTTGTCAAGACTATGAGTAGTAGGAATTGAGTTGATACCAGGTGATTCCATAGAACCTTTTTTTTTTTTTTGAGAGGTTTTTTTCACTATAGGGCGCGTGTGCTCACCAGACAGACAGAGAGAGACAGAGAGACAGAAAGCGAGAAATCACCCCCCAGGGGGGATGGTCATGCTGCAATCCCTTCTTCTCCGTTCTCCTCTCGGGATCTTGGGCACACACGCACACGCGCCCGGCGTGAGTTTTAAGCCACTGGGTCCAGGACACGAACCACGGTCGACTACGTGGGAGTTCAGAGCGACATAGCCATTATGCTAATTGCTGGTTCCCGATTCCATAGAACTTTTGATTTTTTTGTATTATTTCACATTATGAGCAAGTGGCGTGTTAGGCACGCAGAGAATTCCAGTATAGAAAAGTTAGGCTGATAGAAACACAGTCTGAATGCCACCTCATTCCCCTCCCACTCATGGTCACAGACCTCACTGACTGGTCATGGTGTTCTTTTCAGCTGTGATTAGATACAGGCATGCAACTCCCTAGAGCACTCGAGACAGACACTCCTGTTAGCCAGACCAAGCTCAAGATGGAGCCTGGGTCGGGTCGCCAGGAAGGGCCATGTCGGAGCCCATTGCTCCCCTCAGCCATCGTATTGCCCAGAGGTTCTAACTTAGAGGCACGGTGTGCACATAAATCAAACGGGAGCTTCCAAAAGTGACAGGATTTTCTTAGTATCAGAGCCAGCATGAAGAATCTAAACCAAAATGCATTTTTAAAAATGCACAGTGCTTCACCTTCCTGTCAGAGATTGCTGACTGCTGAAGATGACCAAGAAGCTAGTGTGGGCACACCCGCATCGTCACCGGTGTTGACGCTGCAGACCGCCAGCTTCTGAAGTCTGTGTGGAACTCCGAGGTTGACTTAGCCTCAGAATGAACCAAACTGAGGTGATGCCAGCACACGTAAGCTCTCATCACGTCTTCTTTTCTGTCATCACAGTTTTCTCTATCAGGGTATTCTTTCCTTTCTAATTAAAAGAAAGATAGCCCATAGTGAAAAGAGGCCATATGTCACAGGCCATATGGAATGGCCTCCTCTTTTCTCTGCCTGAGGTACTCTCAGAGGAGATGGCCTATTCTAACGGAAAAGTGGCATTTAATATCCAGGACTGTCCTTTCAGGGAACATGAAGGGAGAGAGTAGGGGGTGGCTTTGTGCAGAGGTTTCTTAGGGGAGAACCACTCCAGGCTGTGAAGAGAGATGATGGAAGACCCTCTCCTGGTGGAGCTTCTGGGGGCTTCCAGGGGCTGCCGGGTGTAAGTGTTTCCTAAAGCTGTGAAACATAGTGCCCCGTGGAAAGCAGAGGTGGTTGCGCTGGGGAGCAGGGTGTTCCCTGGGATCAGCGGAACTCCTTCCTGGAAAGATGGGCTCCCAATCATTGGACTTGGACCTGAGTGTAGAGGGGCTCCAGCAGGGAGTTTCTGTGCAGTAAAATCCAGGGCAAGTGGAGGTGAGGAAAGCAAGCAGGAAGGAAGTGCGTCTTGTCATTGGAGGGGACCGCAGAGCAGCCTTCAGGGATCCTATGAAAATGGCCACAAGACTATGGCAGGCAAAGAGCACAGGCCACCCAGGGTAGTACCAGAGGGACAGTCCATTCTAGCCTTTCCCTCCAGCCCGTCTGTAACCTCTGCTGTTGGAAAGGAGCAAAGCCTGTCCTGCTTCTCCTCAGGCCAGCAGCCTGTCAACTATGAATCCCCAATGGGGAGAGGAAGGGAAAACATTGCCTGTGGGTGGAGGTGAGGCTGCCTGGGATCTGACTTGAGGCTGAGTGTGATAATGGTGTAGGACAGTCATGGGCTCTTCTCCAGTGGGTAGTTCCCTCACTGGATCCATTTTAAGGAGATACTGGGCTATAAAACAATGTGTCCTGTTTATACCTCCTGGGGTGGGCTTGTCCAGTGTATCGGAGTGGGATACATTTCAGTGAGGGGGGGTCCGCAGATCAGAGGAACAGTAAAAATGAAATGCTATGCACAGGGAAGTTTAATCCATTCGAAGTTGCTGAAGCTTCAGATTTGAGGATGAGAGTAACAGGAACGAGTCCTGAAAGATGAACAGGTTCAGCTCCTGGAGATGCATGGCAGCAGAGCTCATGCTTCATCCTGCAGTTGGGGAAGTGGAGACCAGCAGTGAGGCTGGGGGCCCTTGGCAGATGGGTCTGGTTATGGTACTTCTGTTCTCAGACACGTCTGGCATCTCAGCATGGAGCCTGACCTATAGTAAAAACTTAGTATTTGAATGAATAAGTAAATGATCCAGAAGTCAGTCTTAAAAATGTAGGCAAGGGGCTGGGAGGTAGCATAGTGGTTAAGGTGCTGGACTCCCACATAGCCGACTGTGGTTTGAGTCCTGGATCTGGCGGCTTGCTCTCTCACTCTCTCTGGTCAAACTAAACAGTAGTAATAAAAATAAATAAATAAATAAATAAATAAAATTTAAAAAATATATATCCCAGTCTGGTGACCTGGTGGTGGTTGGGGGAATCAGATCCACATGTCCAGGTGCAGTTTTAGTCTGAGCCTAGCGGCTTGAGGAATAAGCCAGACCCTCGTGTGTGGGTGCTCAGTCTTGACAGGATGGAGAAATGGAGGGGGAGGGGATTGTGACGTGACCATCCTCCATTAGGGGGTGCTTTCTCTCTTTCTCTCTCTCTCTCTCTCTCTTTGACAAATGATTTGTACCCTCTGGCAATTAAAAAAAAGTAGGCAAGATAAAGGAGCTGCGAATGATATGTGGCCTATTTCTACCACAGTGATCTTTTATCTTAAAGTGATTTTACACATGGACATATGAGTGCTATATATTTAGATCTATAGTTTCGTTAGTACTCTGGTGATTTCGTAGGCCTTAGTGTGTTTCAAAACGTCTTTCATGTAGGTCTTTAACAGAACACATTTTAGCAAAGTGTTTTAAAATTTCACTGTATCCAGATTTTGATTTTTACCTGGTGAGTGGGGAATGATTTCAGATTTTGATAGATTTCATACAGATGAAAAATAGGCCTGGTGTTTAAAACTCTCTTTAAGTCTTATTTCTGTATTTCAGCTATTTTCGCATCTTATGTGAGGGGACTTCAAAAATTTGTGGACAAGTGGAATTAAAATGTCAGTTTATTAAGGTGCAAAAAATTGGAAATCCATGCATAGACTTTTCATAATATGCATTTTCCATGAACTTTTTTGAAGACCTCCCCATAAATACAATCAAAGTTTACATGATAGGAAATCAGCCACAACATAGGAAATATATTTACATGCATAATATGTATATAAATATATTTGTTGTATATATTGTATGTATATACATACAAACTTAATATATACATACATACAAACTTAATATATACATACATACAAACTTAATTTCGATAATGTATTATGTATCATTTTAATGATTTATATTCATGTTTATTACAATAGGTGCTCAGTGATGTCTGTTACATTTTTAAAATGATAATAGTTGAAATATATATATAATATATATACTTTTTTCTTTTTTATTTTTCCTTAGAAGTAAATTTCCTCAGAAAGATTTAGAAATGCTGTTCCATGGAATGAGTGCTGACTTCACAAGTGAGAATTTTTCTGCTGCCTGGTATCTCATCGAGAATCACTCAACCACCAGGTTAGTGGGTGTTGGACCGGGAACTTGCAGCCCAGTACTGGAAACAGGATTATTCAGTAACTTGAGTTTAAGTTGGCTTGGTATACACTAACACTGGTTTTAGGTCTTTGAGCCCTTTGACTTTGGGTGAGTCCATGAACATCTTAGGGTATCAGTTCCCTTATTAGTAAATGACATTGTTAATTACTAGTGTCTCATTTCCTCCTGTCAATTACGTGTGTTTCATTATGCATGCAACTCATTATAACTTTGCAGAATCTTAGCTTGGTACCTGATCTGATGTATGTGTTTTCTATCTAAATAACAAAGAATTTTAAGACCTGGTTTGAAAATACAGAACATACTACCTTCTCTGATCCCCAAAATTAAAGTCGTGTATTCAGATTAAAGTGTTCCTTTGTTCTTGCTAATTACATTTTACCCACTCTATAATAGCAGATTTGTGACATATTTGCAATTGATTAAAATAATTATAATGTGACACATTTGGATAAATGGATGATTTATTGCTTCAAAGATATCTTCTTGGCAAGTCCGCTTATTGGGAAACATTTGGATAAATGGATGATTTATTCCTTCAAAGATATCTTCTTGGCAAGTCCGCTTCTTGAAATATACTTTATTATAAAGAGAAAATGTAAGGAAAAGTTGATACAACCCAAATACATTTCGGTTGATGGAATTTTAAAGCAAGTATCAAAAGGAATTCTTTCATCATAAAGATGGCTCTAATTTGACATTATGTATGTGCTCTTTCAGTTATTACAAGTCAGAATTGATCTTTCTTTTCTTTGTAGGGCTATTGTGATATTCAAGAATAATGTATATTCCAAGTTTTATAGCCATATTTTCTTAGCTCAAGTGGAAATAAAAGTTCTGAAGTACATAGCCAATCTTTCTATTTTTTCTTTGATTTAGATAAAGGGACAAAATATTGTGGTCTTCTCTGTTGTTTATATTGCTGGTGACCCAGAGGTTTTAGGTTATTTTATTAAGTTAAGAGAACTGAGTATTAATATATTAAGGATAACATTATACTCCATGTTCCAATATATCTAAATGAATGTACAGAGGCGTGAGTCCTACCTTTGAATTGCTCATCACTGGATGATGTGTCTTTCTGCAGAAAGACGATGTTCAAAACTCTTTATCTGAAAAAATCATATATACTAGATACAGGCTATAAAAATATCTACACACATACTTTTAGGTGTCTGCTATTTTGGTATTAAGTTCTTAGAGGGCTAGAGAACTCTTTTATAACTGTTGTAATTTAAGCATTCACGATAAATAAAAGGTTTCGGTCTAGGTACAAATTTGAGTCTTTCATTCTTGGTTGATTTCATATTATTTTAACATGTCTGCTTCTTAACGTAGGTTTCAGGATTCCTAGTATTTTTTACACTTAACGAACGATCTTATTCCTTTGTTTGCTCATTAGGAGTCTCAAACATGTGGTTTCTTTATTACATTTCAGTTTCGAACAGCTCAAAACGGCAGTCACCAACCTCAAGAGACAGGCTAATAAGAAGAGTGAAGGCAGTCTTGCCTACGTGAAAGGGGGTCTCAGTACATTCTTTGAAGCACAAGATGCTCTCTCAGGTAAGGGGATCCTCGAAGCCATCTGCTGGGAGCTTCCACAAGGGAAACCCGACACTGTGCTTGCCGAGTGTTTACAGGGTGCGACGTTGGGTCTGTATTTATAAAAGCAGAGATCTAAAATGTGCCATAAATATTTGTTGCAGACTAGGCTGGAATCTCTTTGAAGGCTTGGTACTTTAAATATTTGTCTCTGAGGCTTCTGGTGACCCATGGTACATGTGTGAAGTGGGAAACCGCCTCTCTAGGATACCCAGTCTCCAGGCCTGATAAGAAATTAGAAATTGAACTCCAATGGGTAGAATTCTAGATTTCTTAATGGCATTTTACAGCCATCAGTATCTTATACAAGTGACTGCTTCTTTTTTCTTCTTTGTCTTTGGAGAGGTTTCGCTATAGCGCGCGTGCACTCGCCAGAAAGACAAAGAGAGACAGAGAGATAGAAAGCGAGAAATCATCCCCCGGGGGTCTGGCCACACCACAGTCCCTTCTCCTCCATTCTCCTCTCAGGATCTTGGGCACACATGCACACGCGCCTGGTGTGAGTTTAAGCCACTGGGTCCGGGACTTGAACCATGGTCGACTACATGGGAATCCAGCGACATAGCCATTACGCTAACTGCTGGTCCCGTGACTGCTTCTTTATATGAGACCCGATGTGTGTGCAGCACGGAAAGGATTGATGATAATACATCCTCGTTTTCAGCTTCCTCCTTGCCAGCCCCTGCACATACACAGTTCGCTGTCCCTTGTCTATGTCACCGTCTTCATGTGTGAGAGGAACTGTAGTAAGGGGAAACAGCATGGCTGAGTCATTGCAATGAAAGGTGTTAGATATTTTTAAATGACCTTTAACTAATAAAAATGGAATTCTTGTTTACCTAGTAAAAAGTAAAATGTATTAATGAACGTTAGCCCCAATTTTTTATAAGTTTAAAATGCCTGTAACTAAGTACTTCTGTAGCTAAGTATTTATAACTCTTTTGTTTATTTTTTTGAGAGAGATTTTTACTATAGGGGTGTAGGCACTTGTTGGAGAGAGAGACAGACAGAAAGTGAGAAATTGCCCCCCACGGGGGATGGCCATCCCACAGTCCCTTCTCTTTCATTATCCTCAGGATTTTGGGCACACACACAAACACACACACACACACACACACACACACACACACACGCCTGACATGAGTTTAAGCCACTGGGTCCAGGACTTGAACTGCGATTGACTACATGGAAGTTCAGTGATGGAGAAGTCCAGTGATGTAAGCATTACGCCATCTGCTGGTCCCAGTATTTATAACTCTTAACAGTATTTTAATAGCCCATACAAGAAAGACACTTTTTTTTTTTTAATTAATTTGTGTTTTTAAAGTACAGGTACTTTATTTTTTTCCTTAAGGATTTTGCCATAGGGCTTGTGCACTCACTGCAGAGAGACAGAGAGGGGAAAAGTGAAAACTCACCCCCCAACCCCCTGGAGGGGTTGCCTGCACCACATCCTTTCTCTTCCATTCTCCCCTTAAGATTTGGGGCATATATGCACACACACGTCTGGCTTGATTTTTCAAGCTTCTGGGCCCAGGACTCACACCGTGGTCAGCTGTGTGGGAGTCTAGCACTTTAACCACCACACCACCTGCTGGTCCCACCCTATTGTTATTTTTAAAATCTCTGTCTCATGTGCCAGTCATGCTCAATTGACCCCTGACACGTTAAATGTGTTCCTGACGCGCTCTGTTCTTGTAGGTAAAGGTTAGAGATGAGAATACCTAGAAAGGGAACAGAGGAACCAGGTGGTCTTGAGTCAGTACTCCGTGTCTGTGTTTCTCAGTGTGTGTTCCGCTTTTCTTTTTTCTTATCTCCCTCTCTTCTTTTCTTTCCTGCTCTTCCTTTCCCACCCCCTCCCCTCCCCTCCCTCCCTCCCTCCCTTCCTTCTTCCTTCCTTCCGTCTTTCTTTTTTTTCGAAGAGGTTTTTGCTATAGGGTGCTTGCGCTCGCCAGACAGACAGAGACAGACAGAGATACAGAAAGCGAGAAATCACCCCCCAAAGGGGGATGACCATGCCACAATCCCTTCTCCTCCATTCTCCTCCCGGGATCTTGGGCACGCAAACACACATGCCCGGCGTGAGTTTTAAGCCACTGGGTCTGGGACGCGAACTGCAGTCGACTACATGGGAGTCCAGTGACATAGCCCTTAGGCTAACTGCTGGTCCCCATCCATCTTTCTTTTTGCCAGAGGGCTTGGGTGCTTGCCAGAGATGGAGGACAGGAGGACGCACCTCCTAAGGGAGTATAGTATGCTGTAATCTTTTCTCCTCCATTTTTTTTCATCCTATTGCCATGCGGGGCATTCGTGCACACATACCCAATGTGTTTTTAAAGCCGCTGGGGCTAGTATTCAGCCATGTGGGATATACCTCTGTTAGGCAGCAGGGCTGGCCTTATTTTTGCTTTTCTGTTATGAACATTTTCAAACATGCTAAAAGTAGAGATGAAAATATAATTAACCTCCCATATATCTGTCACTTACAGTTAACAATTACTAATATTTTTCCATACTAACTTTATTGCTGTATTTTTGAGATAGGTTTGTGTTATGCTGATATATTTTATTTATTCCTTTTTTTTTTTTTTTTTGGAGAGTTTTTGGCTATAGGGCGTGTGCACTCGCCAGAAAGACAGAGAGAGACAGAGAGACAGAAAGTGAGAAATCACCCCCCACGGGGGATGGCCATGCTGCAATCCCTTCTTCTTCATTCTCCTCTCAGGATCTTGGGCATGCACGCACACGCACCTGGTGTGAGTTTAAGCCACCGGGTCCGGGACTCGAATTGTGATCGACTACATGGGAGTCCAGCGACATAGCCATTCCGCTAAGTGCTGGTCTCTATTCATTTTTTTAAAGAGAGTAGCTTTTTATAGAGTCTGTGTACTCACTGGAGAGACAGCAAGAGGTAGAGACAGAAAACTTGAAATTGCTCCCCCGGGGGAATGGACATGGCGTGATTCCTTCTCCTCCATTCTCCTCTTGGGATTTTGGACACACATGCACACCCTCCTCGTATGAATTTCAAGTCTCCTTATCTGTGACTTGTCCATGTGATAATTCAGCAATGTACCCATTACACCATCTGCTGGTCCCAATTGCTGATAGATTTTAAAGCAATCTCGAGCAGTGTGACATTTCTCTCCTGCGTACCTTAGTGTGAACCACAACCCCACTACTAGTTATGTGTCTTAAAAGGAAGTCAGTGTGCCGTGGAGACAACCTGCATCTTAATGTTTGTCGTAGCACTATTCACAGGAGGCAGGCTATGGAGTCTGTCCATGTGTCTGTGAGCTAACTGATGGATAAGGAAAATGTGTGTACACACACACACACACACACACACATGATGGATAAGAAAAATGTGTACACACACACACACACACACACTGAGTTACTATTCAGCCATTGAAAAGAATGAAGTCATTTTATTCGAGATTCCACGGGCAGGCCTGGAGGACATTGTGTAAAGCAGTATAAGCCAGGCACAGACTGTTTTTAAATACCTGTCAGCTTTCTGAAACTGTGCCAGAGATACAAAAAGGAGGGGAAGGCATCTTCGCTCAGGGTGTACCACTTGATAGATACATTATCAATGCCTGATGAATCACATGATTGAAATTGAGGTCATTTTTAATAACATGACAGAGAAATCTGCCTCCTTGATTTTTGGTTCTGTGAACTTTTTCTTTATATGATCAGTATGTTTTCTCTGTGAATTTTGCTGACTTGAGTTTGCTTGATATTAATAAGACAGTTTAACTGCAAAGTTAGGAGCAGTTCCTGAGGTTTGCTAATTTGCTAAAAGAACTCAAAGAACTCATTAAAAGCTGTTGCACTCGCAGTTATGGTTTCTGACAGGGAAGAGAGACAGACTGCAGTCAGCCAGGGAAGGGCTGTGTCGGGCAGGGTCTAGGAGAGTCCCCTGTGGGGATTCCAGTTACTGTCTCCCGGTGGGATCACCGACAGCCGTGGCTTTCCTGGAACTGTGTGTGACTGTTTCATCCCCAGATCTGGTCTGTCTTTTTCTGTCCATCCCAATCAGTTATGCAGTTAGTAGATGTTTTCATCTTTAAGTTTTTGTTATTGTCTGTTTTTTTTTTTTTTCCCAGTGTGTACTCACAGGTATGGTAATTAGACTTGACAAGAAGTGTGTCTAGCTCTAACTTGCCTACTGGCGTGGTTAGTGATTTTCTTTCTTTCTTTTTTTTTTAAATTGTATTCTGCAAAAATGTTCCCAGCATTGTTCACTTTCTCATGGCTGTGGAGAGCAGCCAATCTGAAAACATGTGATTAAAACATGTGACCTGTAGACACAGGCAGATATGCGCTTTTGTAAGCGACTCTAGCAGGGCTGAGAAGCATCTACATACTAAAGCAATACCTGCCTGTTGTCAATGGCTGTCTTCCTGTTGTTGATACCCAATACTCCAGTACTGCCCAGTATCAGGCTAAAGGAAGTCACATGCATTTATCAGATTGTCCCCCCAAAAAGATCTGAGAAATTACTTGGCCCCAGTCATTTTCACATCTTCAGACAATTTACATCCCAAAACAACTGACTTTGCATTCTGATTTCTCCTCCCTTATTCTCTTTGCATTCCACTTCCTTCTTCCTCATTCCTTTTGCATCCCATTTCCCCTTCCCCCATTTTCTGTCCTTTAACAGAATAAACCTGAGGCTGGTTCAGGTCGCAACTTCTCAGTCAGAGAAGCTGTACCCACCCAACCCTGACTTTTCTATACTTGTGTGTCTTTGTGTGTTTGTTACTGCGTCTGTTTCTAATCCACAGCCTTCCCCACTCAGAGAAACGTGTTCATGCCAAGCTGGTCCCGGCACATGGCTGCCACTCTGTGTCCTTCTGGTACCTGGAAGTCTTGGCATGCAGCAAGGTATTAGCAGCTGCTGTTCCCACCCATCCTCATGGGTCCATGTAGTGTTTGTGGAGCTTCCTATAATGTTAAAGGTTGTATAGTGTTTAGGGAGCTTCTCAAAGGCCTCTTTGAACTCCTCACTGCTGGCTGTTTGTTTTTTTTTTTTTTAAAGAGAGATTTTTTTTTTTGCTGTAGAGTGCGTATACTCACTAAAGATACAGAGACAGAAAGCAAGAAATTACCCCCAAGGCAGGTGAGGGCCACGAGGCAATCCCTTTTTCTTCATTCTTCTCTTGGGATCTTGGGCACGCATGCACACCTACCCAGCATGAGGGTTAAGCCAGAGGTCTGGGACTTGAACCCGGTCGGCTATGTGGGAGTCTAGCAACGTAACCTTTATGCCATCTACTGGTCTTGCATCCTTTGTTTTGATGACCACTTCCTGAATGTCCCTTGAGCTTGCATAGTTAGTACGCTGTGTAGTTGCTTATGTTTTGGTGGGGTTTTTTTTTTTTGAGAGGTTTTTGCTATAGGGTGCATGCGCTCACCAGAAAGACAGAGAGAGACAGAAAAAGAGAAATTACCCCTGAGGGGGATGGCCCCGCTGCAATCCCTTCTCCTCCATTCTCCTCTCGGGATCTTGGGCACGCACGCACACACGCCCGGTGTGAGCTTAAGCCACCGAGTCTGGGACTGGAACCGCAGTCGACTACGTGGGAGTCCAGTGACATAGCCATTAGGCTAACTGCTGGTCCCCATAGTTGCTTGTTTTAAAGTGGGAAGTTCAGCATTATCACTTGATCTTTTGGGGAATAATTGTGGGCCAAAACTTTGTGAATGAATATTCTTTTTTTAAAGAAATAATTATTTATTTTATTCATTCATTCATTTATTTTGTAGTTTGAGCAGAGAGAGACAGGGTGAGAATGAGAGAGAGAGGAAGTGAGAAAGCAAGCCACCAGATTCAGGACTTGAACCCTGGTTGGCCATGTGGGAGTGTCCAGCGCCTTAACCACCATGCCACCTGCTGGTCCCCGTGAATGAATATTCTTTATGATTTACCGGAGTAAAGAGGCCAAAGAAGGAATAGCTCATACCGCTCACCCTGCTATTTGTCCCCCACCCCTTATCCCGGTTGATTCTGCCCTGCGAGGTGGTATGAGCTAGCTGTACATGACTTTGGGCACGTTTTGTTGTTAGTGTCTGTTGATGTGTAATGATAATCCAAGCAGGTGTGATTTTGTTTTTAGGACCCAGTTATCTAATTTATCATTAGTACCTATTAGTCTTCCATATAGTAGTTGCATTTATTTATTATTGGTGGGTTTTCTTCAATATAACTTGGGAAGAAAAGCAGTCATGTTATTTAGCCAATTTAGATAGAATTCTGCCACTGGACAAAAATGGAGTACAATGAGAACTAGAAGCTAAGTGTTTTAAAGGTGCTTTATAAATTTAAACTATTAATGCATTTTACTCTGATCTTTCTTTTCCTCCCACTTTACTAACCACAATCCTCAGAGGTTCATATACAGGCTAAATTAAGACAATGGCCTGTCTTAGCACAGCCCAGGATTTCAGAGATGGCTAAAAGGAAAGAGAAGTAGAAGGGAAAGGAGGAGGGACGAGGAAAGGTAACAGCAAAAAACTAGAAGAAGAAGAAGTATGGCCCTCAAAGCTGAAAACAGTCAGGTCGTTCATAGAAATAGTTTGGTTCAAGGCACAAGAGTGTTGATAGATGACCCTCTGTTTTTGGAGAGAAAAGATAACAAGTTGCATTTTTGAGACAAGAGAATATGTCTATTTAGCATAGTTCACTGTTTAGTATTTAATATTCTTGTAGCCATGCCAGTTTTACATATAGAAATATTTACCTAAATTGCTTCGTTTTAGTAAGGACTTAATAGGAGTGATTTGTATTGCGTCATGACCATTTATTCTTTTTATTCTTCTTCAAATTGCCAACAAAAATATATACCTTTCTACCTAAGCTAAAGGTATAAAGTGAAATTCATTCTAACATAGTATTTTGAAGTTGGTTTCCCCTTAAAAATGATAAAAATAGGGACCAGCAGTTAGCGTAATGGCTATGTCGCTGGGCTCCCATGTAGTCGACCGTGGTTCGCATCCCGGACCCAGTGGCTTGAAACTCAGGCTGGGCACGCGTGCGTGTGTGCGC
>NW_006159552.1:2223933-2232952 GCF_000334495.1 Tupaia belangeri chinensis
AGCGCAGGCGCCCTAGAGAAAAAAACCCCCCAAAAAAAAAAAAAAAAAAAAGATAAAAATAGCAATCCTGAGTACAGTAATAATTGCTGACATGTAAAAAAAAAAATACAAATAGTTTCCTAATCCCTGATCTTGTTTGAATATTTCTAGCTCACATAGGGTAGCAGTAGCATAGCTCTTAAAATATGAAAATATATAACTTGTGCCTGACCCTGGGTTCTTACAGTATTGCACGTAAACTCATGACACTCTTAGTATCTCATTTAACATTCATATTAATGCATGGAGAAATAGTGTGGATTTTTTTCTAATTGAAATTTGTTGTCACATTTTGTTTCAGGGTTAAATAAAATGATCAAATAATGTCAGTTTATCAGTAAGCAATCTTCCTATAACCCCGATTCTTCTTCGAGTTGGGCTTTCATAAATACCTTTTTGTTTCCCAGGAAACTGAGGATGTTCAACTGCCTCACATATTTAAGTTTTAATAGATTAGAAACAATAACAAACCTGTGATCACGAACCAAGCTGCTTATTGAGTTATTCTATTTAAAAATGTTTTCTGAGAAAACAAAAGGTCAAGTGAACCAGACATTGGGTTATTTGGTTTAATTTTCTGGAAAATAGGATTGCGTTTATCAGATCTCAGTGTCTCTGGGTCCTCATGCTCGGCTGACAGCTTGACAGTGGCTCTGCTGTGGTGGAGATGGGTGGGGGGAAGTGCTTTGTCAGCAAAACCGCCTGTAAACTGAGCTGAGGGGACCAGGATCACCTCCTCTTGACCTGCAGATCAGTGAGGGTTTTGTCAGCATCAGAAAATGGCTGCAAGATTTCCTTTAAAGCTCATTTTGATTTGGAAAGTAACATCTGAGGCAGGGCTACTGTAAGATGTCATATCGTATCCCTCCTACGAACCACATGCAGTGCCCGTTCAGTGAAACCGTAGCATGTGGTAAGTGTTCTTTTGCAACCAGAATTGTTGGGAAATCACAGCTACATACGACGAATGCAAGCAGATTTGCTAATACAGAGAATAGACATTTTCCTAGGGTGTAAAAACCCAGGCACAGTTGGTCTCCTTTCCTTAAAGATAAGGAAGGATGAGTTTGCCAATTAACTTAACAAGTTGAAATTAAGTTTAAGCTTTCATATGTGGAGACATTTTATGTCACTGTTAGCACATAATCCAGATTCGAAACACAGAAGCAAATGACTTTCTTTTCACTCCTAAATCCACGATGACAATTAAGAATACAGTGACTGATTTTTTTCCCCTAAATATATTTCTTTTTATGAATGTCTTTACTCAACAGGATTTATCTGTTTACCTTAGAATTAAAAAAAAAAAATTTGAGGTGGCTTTACAAAAGGAAAAGGAGGATAAAGAAGAACAAGATCAAGATTAAAAGCTAATTAGAAAACACAGAGAATTAGACAGTATCAGGCATTGAAAATGTGTTCTAGTGCAATTGAGTACTGAATTTGACCACTCAAGGGAAATGCATAGAATTGTGTTTGTCTTATAAAAGAATTGATTTTTTTAAATTTTCTTTTCTGCTTTTTCTTTTCCTTTCTCTCTTCTCTCCTCTCTACCTTTATTGTCATTCTCTCTCTCTCTCTTTTGCATAGACAGACTGGTTTTTATTTGTTTGTTTGATTCTTTAGAATAAATCTGCCACTTATGATTGGTGGAATAGGCAGAACCTATACCTTTTAAGAAAGAACTTTTATTTTACTGCTTGAGTGTTAGAGAACAGCCAGTAAGTAAGAGTGATGTCATTTCAGTGTACTGGCTTTGAGGACCATGGAGTTAAACATCTGCATTTGGGCTTCTGCTAGACCAAGTTTTATGAAAAAATAAAGCTCCTGGGTGTTGTAGCAGCTATTATTTTGGGGAGAGGAGGCCTCTTTTCTTTGTAAGGGAACGCAGTTGCCCACTGACATAACAAGTTCATTATACTCATTTTACAGACGTGAAAACAGAAGCTTAGATTTGTCAGTTGCTTTCCTTGCTGTATGGGCAGTATAGGGTGAGATTTTATGTACTGGGATCAAACTACTGGAGTTTCACATTTTGAGTTTGGCTCTGTGACCTTGGTTCATTTGTTTAATTTCATGGAGCCATGATTTTCCCATTTGTAAAAGAAAAGTAATATTAAAACATTTATCACTGGCTTCTTCTAAGATGACATTTTATATATATATATGTATGTATATATATATATATATGAATGAGAGACCTTCTTTAGTAGGCAATATCTAGATATTTTCTACCCAGGGATGTTATTTGCACTGTTTTCAAATATAAATTATTGATATTATTAAATGATTCCCTAATAATCTATCAAAATCAGGCAGACATAAATCAATAATAGCAGAGAACTCTAATGTAATTTGTATAGCCACAGTTGATGACTTTTGTCAGATATTATTGGGAAACCCCAGAGAAATAATTTATTATAGAAATAATAGAACACAAGGACCAGCATTTAGCATAATGGCTATGTCACTGGTCTCCCATGTAGTCAACCACGGTTCAAGTCCTCGACCTGGTGGCTTAAACTCACGCCGGGCATGTGTGCGTGCGTGCCCAAGATCCCGAGAGGAGAATGGAGGAGAAGGGATTGCGGCGTGACCATCCCCCCTGGGGGGGGATTTCTCACTTTCTGTCTCTGTGTCTCTCTCTGTCTTCCTGGCGAGCGCACGCGCTCTATAGCAAAAACCTCAAAAAAAAAAAAAAAAGAAAAAAAAGAAATAATAGAACACTAATAAAATACATAATATATGTATGTATATATGTGTACATGCATACATATATGCCACGTTATGTCCCAAAGTTGAAATGTAGTGTTTTGAGGTTGGAAGACTCCACTAGCAATATTTCTTATTTTGCAGAAGATTAAACTGAGGAATAGGAATGGTTTTCTTACAGCCACATAGCAAAGATACTAATAATAAGACTCAAGATGCCTTAAGCTTTAATTTTCTTCTTTCCTTTTCTTTTTTTGTTCAGTTGTTCTTACCACTCAGTCTTGAAGCTCAGCTAATTGATGATGTGTACCGTGTACTATTTTAATAGTGTTAAGCTATGAATAACTTAGACTAGTGACTTCTGGGTACTGTTCAGAGTATTGCATGTTTGTTTCCAGCAATGAAAATAATGTGACCATTTTTTAAAACTGTTTAGAAATGTCATTTTGATGTAATATAGTCCCACCCATTAAAATGGCCTACTATTTTAACTATTTGTTTTTTTCTAGCCATCCATCAAAAACTAGAAGCGGATGGAACGGAAAAAGTAGAAGGATCCATGACGCAGAAACTGGAGAATGTTCTGAACAGTAAGTTTTGTCCTACTGCCCAAACTGTTTATGGACTTTACAACAAGTTTTAATAGAATTCTTGGACCTGATTTCACAGGACCAGGCAGTAAATTGCATTTGGGTATTTATTTCTAAATAGTAATGACTTAGCGAACGTAAAGGGGAAAAGAAACATTGAAAATGAATGCTGTGTTTCTGTTTGCGTTTTATTTATGAGAAACCATCATTTGAAAACAAGCCAGCGTATTTCCCAAGACATAAAATTTGCTACCATAAAACAGGTCAGCGTATAAAGAGCGTCATCAAAGATAGAAAAGCACTGAGTCAGTAGCTAGGATTGTCATTGACCAAACCCCCGCAAAAGCCATCTTCCTAGCATCTACCAGTGTTAATACAAACAGCTTCAACCACTAGAATGACAGATGCTCAGCGCCATTTGTTTGTTTACACCTTGCCTCTTTTCAAGAAGAATTTAAGGCCGTTGGGTCTAACCCTGAAACATTTTGTCAACCCTGAAACATTCTGTCACGATTGTGGCCCAGGAGGAAGTGACATAAACAAAGCAATAGGCCCTGCCACTTCCCTTTCTATGTTTGTCCGGACATCGTAGGTCCCAGCTCTTTATCCTAGTGATTTGGGAGAAACTCATCAGGTGGATTAATCTTTATTATATTAGCCACTTAAAAGTAAGTTTTCCGAAATGTAATACACTGTAAAGTTATATGTGATTCAATGTAATATAAACAAGATTGTGATGATAATAGGTAAATTTTTAAAAAGTTTAAAAAAGAGGGACCAGCAGTTGGCGTAATGGCTATGTCGCTGGACTCCCACGTAGTTGACTGTGGTTCGCGTCTCGGACCCGGTGGCTTAAACTCACGCCGGACGTGTGTGTGTGCTTGCCCAAGATCCCGAGAGGAGAATGGAGGAGAAGGGATTGCAGCGTGGCCATCCCCCCTGGGGGGTGGTTTCTCGCTTTCTGTCTCTCTGTCTGTCTCTCTCCTTCTGGTGAGCACACGTGCCCTATATAGTAAAATCTTCTAAAAAAAAAAAAGTTTAAAGAAAGAAAAAGAAAAAGTAAGTTTTCCGCCTTTGTGTCTATATAGTAGTTCACATTTGATATGAAGCGATCATGCCTGTGGGGATCGCTTTTAAAATGTAAGCATATGATTTCTTCATGAAGTTGAGTTAAGGATAACTTTAAAAATGCAGGAACCTCGCATCAGATCTTTAAATGTTTTATGGATGCAGGATTGTGATAGGAAGTTATTTATACTTCAAGCTTCATTTAGTCTCATGAGCAGAACTTTCTGAGCTTTTGTGTACATATCTGCCCACAAACCTGGGGAATATCTAATAAAAAGTCTTTTCTAGAAAGAAGCCTTCATTTGATGTCGGTTTCTCTTGGTAGAATTTGAGTACTTAGATTTCATTCTGAATTTGTAAATTTAATAGCCCTTATAATTTTTTTCTCTGATTATTAATATTACTGTTATTACTTACTTGCCTTGAGATTTTTTTTGCCTTATTTTTGTTTCTGAAAACCAGCTCACGGACTCTGTTAAAATGAGTATGTTGTGAATTTAACCCAAATAAATATTTACTGAAACTATTTCTGAATTAGCACAGTTAGACATTTTAAGGTCTTGGCAGGATATTTTCTACCCAGGGATGTTATTTGCACTGGGGAACTTGTCATCAAACCACAATGTCTGTTCAAAAAATGAGCGTACCTGAGTAACTTTTAAAAGGTGACCTGAATCTTTGAAAGAGATACTTGTTAAGGCTTGCAAAATACCAAGGTTTTGTTTGTGTGTAAGGTTTAGCATAGTGTGGTAATGTAATTTTTTTCTTTTAAGTAGTGGCTTGGGAAATCCTCCCTTGGGACATAAGGTGTAAAAATTGAAGGGAAATTGTTTTACTTATGTTCGTTTATAACCACCAACTTTTTCTAAAAATATGCCATATTAACTTTCTGTTGCAATTTGTTCCTTATGGATAAAGTTGAGCTTAATGTAAACTGTCACTTCTTTATGAGACTCTCCTTCAGGACTTTCTGGTATAAAAATCTTCTTTAAAATAATATTTCTTAACAGTTAGTTGCCTTTTCCGCAGAAACTTTCTTGTCATCATAGATTGATATTTGCTATCTTAGGGTAAGGTTTTGCTAACTTGGATCCCCTTGGCAAACATTTATTCAAAGTTGCGTGCCAGACCAGGTAGGGTCCGAGGCCCGAAGGGAGATCACAGTTACCCAGGACTTCCAGTGCGGTGGCGCCCGCGTAAAACACAGAGAATTAAAATCAGGAAGAGAGATTACAGATGTACTACAGAACATTTAATTTATTTTCTTTTGAAAAAGAAAGGATACATGAGTATGCATGGAAGTTGCTTAGATTATTACTGATGCTTTTATTGTATCCTTAGATGGTAATTTGTGTATGGATTTTTTTCTTCAGTTTGTTTCGCAGTTTGGTACATCTTCATCATGTAAACTACATTTCTAAAGGATAATATTGGTCCTTTGTATTCCAAGTTCATCAGTGTTGACCCCTTTCATTAAATTATTTTTCATCGGGGCCCACAAGTGGCATAGTGGTTAAGATACTGGACTTCTATATGGTTGACTGAGGCTTAAGGACCCAGTGGCTTGAAACAGGTGCCAGGCACATGTGCATGCATGCTCAAAATTCCGACGGGAGAATGAAGGAGAAGGGATCGCAGTGTGGCCATTCCCCAAGGGGAGGATTTCTTAACTTTCTATCTCTGTCTCTCTGGCGAGCAGACATACCCTAAAGCAAAAATCTCTCAAAAAATAATTATTTTTTCATTGCTATATCTGTTAGTTTTGTTTTAGACTTAACAATTCTTTTCTGATTTCAAGTCAGTGATGAATTCAGTTAATTGATTTATTTCCATTAAATTCACACGTCTGACTTTACATCTAAACCTATTCTAAGAATACAGAGCAGCGCTGTTGAGTAGAACTTCTACAATGATGAACATGTAGCTATTACATACTTCAAATATGGCTATTACAGCTGAGGAATTGAATTTTAAATTTTTATTTAACTTTGATTAATGTATCTTTAAATCGAAATAACCCTGTGTGACTCTTGCCACCATGCGAGCCAGCGCAGGTATAGACAGACAGTGCAGTGAAAAAATATCTACAGCAGCAGTTGTGGTCCCAGTAACTAAAACTCTTGCCATGCCTGCTAAAGGTCGGGTGCTGCCCTAGTCCTCATGGCGACCCTACGATTCTTACACTATGACTGCCGTTATTGATGAAAACTAAAGCAGCCCAGGAGAGTAAACGAACCGGATGGCACTACTGGGGTTTATATTCCAGGACTCTAACTCCAAACCTGTGTTGCAAACTACAGATGGTCCTTGCAGTGCATGGTTTTGATAGGCACGATTGCAGTTATCACAGTTGAGTTGGTCCCTGAACTCCCAAACAACACAGTTCAACTTTCAGATAGCACAGTGTACTCGCTTGAACTGCACGAAGTATACACTTCCCTGCTACGTCTTAGTCCATGGATAACTGCTTACGTGATAGATCTGCAAGATGATTTGCGGCCAACCTGTCACTTCCTTCACAGTCTCACGACATGTCGCTGCACATCTGCGGTCAGTTCACGCACAAACAGGAAAACTTTTAGTTGGGTTTCCTCTTTTTTTTTTTGGAGAGATTTTCACTGTAGGGCGCGTGCGCTCGCCAGACAGACAGAGAGAGACATAGAGACAGAAAGCGAGAAATCACCCCCCAGGGGGGATGGTCACGCCGCAATCCCTTCTCCTCCATTCTCCTCTCGGGATCTTGGGCACGCACGCACACGGGCCCGGCGTGAGTTTTAAGCCACCGGGTCCGGGACACGAACCGCGGTCGACTACGTGGGAGCCCAGCGACATAGCCATTACGCTAACTGCTGGTTCCCGTTGGGTTTCCTCTTTACCTCCCAGTAATACACCCATGCGGCTTTTTTTTTTTTTTTAACAAATTCATAATCAGTGGGGCCAGCAGGTGGCATGATGATTAGGGCTCTGGATTCCCATGTGCCTGACCACAGTTTGAATCCCAGACCTAATGGCTTGAGAATCATGCCAGGCACGTGTGTATGCGTGCCCAAATGCCCAGGAGGAGAATGGAGAAGAGATTGCAATGTGGCTATCCACGGGGGAGAGGGAGATTTTTCACTTTTCCTCTCTTTATCTCTCCCCAGTGAGCACACACACCCTAGGGCCAAAACCTAAAAAAAAAAAAAAAATTAAAACAATTCATAATTGAAAGGGGAATTTGCTTATAAAGATGAAAGTGTATTAAAAACTGAAATGTGGTAACACTGTAAGTGAAGTAAAATCTAATATGAATGGATTTATAGAAGACATAGCTGGTGGTGGGAATGTGGACCCCAGCGCTGTTCAAGACTTGAGAGGTGGAGGAACTCAGTGACGAGGAACTTGCCAACATAAACGAGGAAAGTGTTTGTGGGAAAAGGAGGAGGAGAGGTTGCAAAGGTATTACGGTGTAAACCCTCAGAGAGATTTCCTGACACTGACAGTACAGAGGACAAAAAGTCGGTAGCTGATTCGCACTTACAGTTTATCAAAGAATAGGAAAGATGCTTGATACACATTGTAACTTTTATGACAAAAAAATCAAGGCAAATACTCTTGATGAGTTTTTCTGCAAAGAAATAAAACACTTTAATTTTCCATGCCTCTAATGTTTTCCTTTTTTTTTAATATTTATTTATTTTATTTTATTCATTCACTTATTTTATTTTGATGAGAGAGAGAGAGAGCGTGCAAGCGCAAACCACCAGGTCTGAGACTCAAACCGTGGTTGGCTATGTGGGATGTCCAGAGCCTTTAACCACCATGCCACCTGCTGGTTCCTGTAATGTTTTGAATTAAAGTTTACTGGGGCCAGCATATGGTTAGTAGTGACATCTCTGGACTCCCACATGGTTGACTGTGGTTCTAGTCCTGGACCTGGTGACTTGAAAATCGCATCAGGTGTGTGTGTGTGTGTGTGTGTGTGTGTGTGTGTGTGTGTGTGTCTAAGATCCTGGGAGGAGAATGGAGGAGAAAGGATTGTGGCATGGCCATCCGCCTTGAGGGGTGATTGATTGTTCACTTTCCCTCCCGCTATCTCAGTCTCTTTCTGATGAGCACACATACCCTAAAGCAAAAACCTCTTAAAAAATAAATGAAATAAATAGAGTGAAGGTTACTAACTAACTAGTTTACTGCTTTTTAGCTACTTTACTATTTGCTAGTTTCTATTTTTACTAGTTTACTATTTTTTTTTTTTGTTTTTCTCTTCATCCGTAACCAACAATAAACACGGTTTTAATGGTTCAGTAAAAAGTTTTAGCAGTCACAGCAGAGCTGTGATTTTCCATCGATGACTAGACACACTTCATCCAGCTGGTGCAGCCATTGCAGTGACGCATCATGGACACACACGCCACGCACAGAGGCCTGCCGATGCCGCACTGTGCTGCCCCTCCTCCCTGGGGTAGAACTGGCCATTGAGTCAAAGACGGAATTCTAGTCCTAGACAGATGAGAAATGCTAAGGGGAAGACGAAGTATTTGGTCACTGGTTTGGTGCGTGAAGTAGGAAAAAGGAAACACTGAAATGCTGACTTTCAGATTTCTGGCCTCATTTGGAGGAGGGAAAGA